>NW_024732245.1:0-9914 GCF_018991925.1 Homarus americanus | reverse complement strand
AATCCGAGCTTTGAAAAATCACAGTTGGCCCTCCACTCGTTGAGCTTGCACATACTGTCATTGACGACCTGAGTACTGACCAGTACTATGGTTACATGATTTGCAGTGCCATCAAAACTGGGGTCATGCCTGATAGACTTGTTTACCTGCAGATAGGTCCAGTCTCACATTCTAGGTGGCTCACAACGGCTCTCAGGTTCTGCAGAATTTGGGTCGCTCATCATAAACTGAAAGGGAACCAGCTTTCACAACCTGGAGACTTATTGTCCAATCTATCGTGAGGTCTACTACAAACTATTCACACTCAAGGTCAAGTCATCATGTTCTCCGAAGTCCGAGGCATGTTCTTCCAGCTTGAGTCTTATGAGTCAACCAAGGAAGGTTGTTCAGATTGTGGAGCACGTGAGGAGATCTTTCCTGGTATGCCTATCCCCGGGAGGCGGTGCCTCGGAAAAGTGACAATGCTCTGCAGTAAGGATGAGGAGGAGAGAAGAGTGGCAGTCAAAAAGATCTTGGATATGAGACTTATGAGAGGATCTGGGCATGACGAATTAGTTGGTGACGATTCCTTCAGGGTCAGGAAGACTCCTGAAGTTAATCTAGGTGCCACGACCCTCACTGATCTCATAGATCTGGATAACATCCAGGCTGGCAGTGAGCCCCTCTTACCTGCAGCCTCACCAATGTTCAAGTCAGAGCTTTCCTGGACAACCCCATGCATGTCCCTGCCTGGCCCTCGCACACCCGCAGAGTAGTAGAGCTGCCAGGTACAGCAAGTGAGCGAGGCCAGCAGTCACGTACACAGGAGAGGAGGGCCGCACTGAGCCAGGTGGTCAGGCAGGAGGTGATGCATAGAAACAGAAGCAAGAAAGACATGTTCTCTTATGGTGTGTGCAGCAACACGTCGTAGTAGTAAAAACCGGTTTTTGTATTTGATGATTTTGTTTTCTAAAGGAATATTAAATTTAATAAATGTGTTGCAAGATCATTCGCTTTCACTATTCTGGATCATTTTCATCCCACAATTAAATAACCTGATACATTTACTTTACTTAAATAAGCTATTTAGTGGTGTTGGTAAAAGGGTGGGAATACTGAATTTTCATAAGATTTCAAGTTAAAATTTGCCGAGCAAAAAATGAAAACTTTTCAAATCTGAAGATATCACATGATTCTGCACATAGAACTACATCATTAATACCATGGGCCGATTTTTCAAACTCAAAAAAAAAAAATTCGCCTCCGTATGACACACCCTAATAGGGCAGTGTATTGGGCCCGCTGTTGTTTGTTTGTTTCATAAATGACATGCCAGAAGCTATACACTCCTCCATACAAATGTTTACTGACGATGCCAAGTTATTTCGGGAAATTAAGAACCAAACAGACTGTGAAGAGCTGCAGAAGGATCTCTGTGAGCTTCATGAATGGTCAAAGAAATGGCTGCTAAGATTAATGTCGCGAAGTGCAAGAGGCTGCACCTGGGACGTACCAACGGTAAGGAGGCGTATCATATGTCCCAACGGGATGAAGAAACTGCATTAATTGAGACTGAATGTGAAAAGGACCTAGGTGTGTATGTTGACAATGAACTGAAGTTCTCAGTCCATTGCAAGAAGAAGGTAAATCAGCCAACTAAATAATTAGGTTTTATAAGAAGGTCGTTCAGATATCTTGACTGTCCGGCCCTCGTAACGATCTTCATGAGTAAAATGCTTCCCTGTCTGGAGTACTGTCACACCGTCTGGTCCCCGAGATATGCTAGGGACTGTCAGTTGATTGAAAATGTCCAAAGGAGGGCCACCAGACTGGTGCCTGCACTACAGCACCTCAGCTACCCTGAGAGATTGGACCGCGTGATATTGTCGAACATATACTACAGACGGGCAAGAGGAGACTTATTGAGGTGTATAAGCATCTCAAAGGGTACTACTCAGTGGAGTGCCCTTACCTGGAGCTGGTGGACGTTCGGCTCACAAGACTGACTGACTTTTTCTGAGTGAGAGTTGTAAACTCTCAGAACAACCTGCCGGAGAGTGTTGTGACGGCACCGAGTGTGAGCTCTTTCAAGACCAGAGTTGATAATCACTGGAGCAGGTTCAGATACATTCAGGAGGCAGTGCATGCCCAGTACTTGCTAACAGTGCGTAACAGAGACGTGGCCGATCGCCCAAGCGGCTAACGAGCCGATCAGTGGTGAAGAGGATTAAAGTCAAAGTAAATGAAAGAAGTAACAATTCACTGCATTGATTTTAGTAAACTGATGTATCGTAGTGGAATACGCGGTGTGAAGTATAGTGTCTTAATCGTAGTCAATTGGCTGGTATATGATTCATAGTATTATTGAGACATAAATTATCCGAGAAAAAAACATATAATATTGTTTGGTGTGGTGTTACAGGCGCGGACAGTGACAGTGAAGCAACAGACATGGAACGAAAATGCCGCGTTCTCCGTCACCTCCCCAACAAGCTACGACGTTTTCTGCTGCTCTTACTGTGTGCCACCTTCGTCTGCATCCCCATCAGGTAGGTCTTGTCATGTTCACTTCTTAGTTTCCACTAGGATTGTATATACATTTTTGCTTCCATAAGATTACAATATAGATATATTTACATTTTAGTATTGCATTCTTCGTCTCTTCCTCTGTTTCCTATTGAATTCGGAGAGGATATATACAAGCATACATTGACTGAGTTGACGCATCTGCCCCTCTCTATGTTGACTCGCAATTAACCATTCTTTCACTTGACATGATCATTTCACTACAGTAGTATTTTAGGATAATAACGTACAGTGCAGTTCACTTACTCGAGAGATGGCTTTATGACATCTGCTTTTTGAAGGGGACACAGGGAAGGCGGGGGAAGGTTACTTGTAACTGTTGGTATAATATTAAGAAGAGAGGAGTGCCCCCCTTCCCGTGCCGTCATACATTTAAGCTTGTGAGTAACGTCAAGGTGTGTTAAGGATGAATCATATGTTACACCTGTGTCGTGCAGGTTAATGAGGCGAACCAGTGCTGAATTTTAAGCTTGTCAAAAAACGTCAGAATGGCGTGTTGGAAACCTGACAAATGTAGAAGAAATTATATGAATTGCAGTAATTGGTTGTAAAACTAAAGCAAAATACTTAATTTCAATAATTTGTAGATCAGATTAATATACAGCACGATGTATGTAATTACCATCTGTGACTTTATCGTGTTAGAAAAAATCTTCCCAAACAAATTCTAGGAAAATATCAATACAGGTATATCTTACGTTAATATTTTTGTATTTTATTCTTTCAAACGTTCATCATCCAGGGTCTACACTGTATAAACACCGTTCACTTTATCTTAGTTCTACATTAGACAACAAATTTGTTGAGGCGTAAACCTCCCTACCCGTCAACACTGCAGGTTCATAATATCCACATCTGACCCCGCCCCCCCCCCAAAATTCTCAGTCGTGGGGTTACACTGACGTTAAAATAGCAGACTGTGAGCAAAAATACCCCACAGAAAACAAGTAAGGCAGGTTCGGCTATAAGCGGCTGCATAAGTACGCTTATCACTCTTCTTTGACTGTTACTAACTGTTCCGCTCTCTGAAGCCTGTCGGAAGAAAGCATCTTTATACATAATGCGTGCCATAAGCCCTCTCCTCCTTCCATAAACGTTGCTCAACACTGTCAACATGGAATTCATCTGGTAGGTTATCCAAATCCTTGAATCTCCGAGCTCGATCAATAATGTTTACTTGATAGCGGACAGTTCAGCCTCTCCCCAGTGTTCCTTTGACAGATGACGCACATTTCCCAGTTCATAATCTGGGAATAAAGAGAAACATTACTATAGCCACCCTGACAGTTAATTCTCAAGTTTCTGTGCATGTGAAGACATCTTAAAATAAAATACGCATCATCTCCCTTACCTTCACAAACAATGTAATAAACTACATTTTTATTAGGCTCGTTTCCACTATAATACGCAGTCGGCTTATGTGAAGAATAGACACCCCAAACACCTTAACGCTATACCTGGGCGGATTAGGTTAAGTTAGCTTTAGGTGGTTAATCTTACGATGAAATAAGGAAATCTCTGACATTCTTGCTTTAAAACTGAGACATTTTTAAATTGTTTGGAAATTAAGTGGAACATTTATCCCCCTAAGACAGTTTGTTTCCTGTTGTGTTTTATTGGTACAGTATTTACGTTTGGGACCAAGCGACGGAGGCGGCTAATGAGAAGTTCCTCTACCTCACCTCTCTCAAGACTGAGTACGACCATTACACCGACCAGGAAAGCATCAGGTGCTGAGCCATTAAGATTGTAACGTGTGTCATTGTTTTATACATTTGATCATTAGTCATAATGATACAGATCTTCAGATATAATAATCGCCATACTGTATTACAATTTAAGTAATTTCTCACATTTGGCTTCACACTGCAGGGAGGTGTACGCGAACCCAGCCATCGATAGCTCAGTGACAGAAGACAAGGATAAGATTCTGGCCGCACTGCCTAACCTGCCCCTCAGTTACCGCAAAAAGTTAAACCCACACGTCAGTCCTGGTCACGTCAAGTGTGCTAGGTATCCCTCGCTCTTCGACATCCAGTTTAGTAACATATACTGGCAGGCTCTTCATACCAGCAATGGTACCTTCTATCTATACAACTCCTTTTACGACAACCGCACTTTGTCCAAAGATGCTCCTTCCATTCGCATTCTTGGCATGGCCAATCGCATCAGACCTACTGTGGAGACCAACTGCCAGCTTTGGTTTGATGGTGAGAAGGGTCCCATTATTTCCAAGGTTAAGGAATATAAATACATATGGATTAGAGGTTGGGGTAATTACAGGCAAGGTGTACTGCAGCCGTACCTGATCCAGTGCGTGGTGCCGCCTACACACGTCAAGCGGGTGCCAGAGTCAGTGTCGTTGGTAGAGTTACCCTGCGACAAGCCCTTCAACAACCTGCGGGTTATCAAGAATGAGCCAACAGGAGGTCAGAAGGAGGACTTTGCGGTGTGCGTCAAAGGGTTGGACTTCTCTTATGTCGATAACAGCATCATGATGGTGGAGTGGTTGGAGCTGCTCCATCTTCTCGGGGCTAACAAGGTGTTTCTCTATGAGATGGGAATACACCCAAATGTTTCTAAAGTGTTAAAGTATTACGAGTCCCTCGGGCGGGTTGATATTACTAAATTAACACTACCGGGTGAACAACCAAACGCACGAGGCTTATTACACATGTATCTAAAGGCTAAAATGGTACATAAACGCCAGAATGAAGTAATTCCGTACAACGACTGCTTGTACAGGAACATATACCGTTATAAATATGTAGTGTTACTTGACACGGATGAGTTTATCATGCCCAGGAAAACTCCAAACTGGAAGTCGCTCATTGAACAGCTGCTGGCGGTCACGGAGGGGCAGCCCAGGTCGTCTTACTGTGCTCGTAACGTGTATTTCCTGGACTCCATGCAGGACGCTCATGGCAAAGTGCCAGGCGTGCCACCTTACCTCCACATGATGCAACACGTCTACCGCGCCGCTAACTACACCAGGCCCGGCTCCTACATCAAGTGTTTCCACAACACCGAGCGGGTTCTCACACTCCACAACCACTTCCCTTTCTCCTGTCTTAATAACTGCTACCATCTGTCTATACCGGAGGCAGACGCCCACCTCCAACACTACCGCAAAGATTGTGTGGGTGAGCTGATGAAATCGTCGTGTCCTTACTTCAAGGCTCACACTGTCCTCGACGACCGCATCTTAAAACTTTACAAAGAACTAATGGTAAACAACACACTCCACACTTTTCGCCGTCTTGGTTTTTTGTAGGAGTGATTCTCGCCGAAGAAAGTTATTGTATAATATAATGGTAATATTATCATACTGTATTTATATTTACTGATTAGATAAAATCAGTGCATTGTACATAGTGAGTTGTTACACAAGTGATGTTTAGAGAGTGATCCTAGGAGCCGTAATGTTACATCGAAGTTTGCCCAAATTCTGAGCATTTTCATAAACCCTTAAAACAGCTACAGTATATAACTACAGTACAGTATAGTGAGGCAGTTTAGTAAAAAAAACCTGCAAATTACACAACTTGCATGGTTCATAACTTGAAGACGGAAACCATATAATAGAGTACTGTATAATAAAGTGCTACTGGAATATATTCGGAAAGGATCGTATTCTTTTATCGTATTGAAGTCTATTGGGAGATCCTACTCTCTGTATGAGGCTTTAAGTAGTGTCTCTCAGTATAATCTGAATTCTATTTTTTTTCAGTATTTTTTGTGCGTTAGTTAAATCAGACATGTGTAATCATACAGTTTTATGTTACTAATATCATTCATCGCACGAAATATTTTGATTAGCTGTAATGTTGTTATTGTGATTATATTGATTTTTCAAACTATAAAACGTCAGTTGTCTTTCATTTATGTTACTGCTATCATACTTATCATTTATTGTTTTTGTCTTAGCTTCTCTTACTGTGGTTGCTATACAATAGAAAAAGCTCTAATATATAAATAATTCAGGTTATGTGACGATCGCCGCTCCATATTGTTGACCGTGTGTGTGTGTATCTGTTATATTGATAGTACATATTGTTTAATAAAGTTATTAACAAATAAAAAGCAAGAAAGATGCAAGTCTTCCCGGTGTAAACTATTTTGGATTCGATTATTATTATTATTATTATTATTATTATTATTATTATTATTATTATTATTGCTATAACAGCCTACTTAATTTGTGTTTGTACATATGCATAAATGTTTATTCCTATATCTACTCAGATACTGCAAGATGTTGTGGTTATTTATGTACAGTGTAACGAATAGAAATTGCAAATAAATCATACATATAATCTATTATGATTTTAGTATTTTCTGATACAACTAACGTAACAGCCATCTCAATCCAGCAGTAGAACCAGTTAACTAATTTTTTTAAGCATCCTTAATTTGGAAAACGTTGACGTAAAACTGTGTAGTGGACGTCTCCCCTACAACTACGCATCACATTCCAACGTGCCGTTGCCTAGCAACCAAGCGAGAGCTGTCCCCAGATGGTACGGTTGCTTAGCAACGAAACTAGTCACCGGCAACTTTCTGGGTTTTCCCAACATGATTCATAGAGGACTGGCGGCTGCTGCTGGGTATATAAGCTCTGTCTCTCCATTGAGATTCATTCTGCCCATCTTCCTGAACAAGCAACATCTCCTCCAGCAAGCTCCACGCTGTTAACATTCATTCAATCAGGAGGCCAGCAACAGGCAACATCTTCTCTAACGAAGCTCCTGCACATCTACCTCCTTCAACACGCTACTCACCGAACGTCTTCTACTGAGCAGCTCCCCACCACACGGCACCTCCAGCACCAGACTGTCTATCATATAACTTATATATTATACAAGAAAACCACATTAGAGTTTCCTTCCATCCTAAGTGCTAGACAACATTAATATCTCGATAATTTCTACACACGCCTATAAACTCCTGGGAAACTATATTGCTATTCAACTTAAATTTTATTTAAATGTTAACCCAAATTTGTTTTCAACGAATAGTAAAAAGACAAAGAAAGGGCGAACAAAATATATCATTATTATATTTAAATAATTTACACGAATGTCATGAAAAATGGTTATCTTCAAATTCTACTACAGTTGAAATACTAAATCATGATAATGTAGATATTGTGGGAATGAAATTGGTTAATATTTTAAAAAAACATCAAGAATATCCAAACATAAATAATATTTTAGCTGATACCAGAAAAATATTTATTTGAATGTATTTTGAAAATTATTTTCTTATCCAGTGTAAAATTGATTTGTAAATAAATGTGTATCCTACTATATTTTTTGATTCCCGAGATAAATTTTTACGTTAAAATTTTGGTGGTTGTCTCAGAGATGTGGGCTGTGTGATGTGGGCTGTGGGCACATATAATCTCTTGCACATGAATATTTACAGAAACAAACCTTAGAGTTTCAAAGTATCTATAATTTTAGAATTCTTATTTAAGAATTCTATAATATTTTCTTGTTTCTGGAGATCTTTAAATAGCATTGATAGAGATAAACGTTGTTGTTGATTGTCGGCAATATGCTCTTTATTATAAGCTCTAATTATCTGCAGTAACATATTATACCATTTTCTTCTAGTGGGTATATCGGTGGTTGGTGTATTATTGACACAGGTTGTATAAATTTCAGAAGATTCATCGTTGAATAATTTTGTATTATTAGAAGTATCAGTGATACTCAGGTGGTCCTTACACTCAGGGGTAAAGGAAATACACTGATGTCAAGCCTGTAAGTTCTATTTCTGGTACAAACACAAAAAGGAGTTAAGACAGGGGTAAACAGCGTCCTGTCTTGGAATCTCTCTGGGTATCTGTACCTGCGCGTACAGCGCGCATGTGCCCAAAGTCTGAACTAACACTCGGTGACAAAAGGGAGTATGATTATAAAACATATAATACAGAGACCCGAATCAATAATGGTAAATAGTACAGTTACATATTACAGCCATATTCGTCTCATATATCTACACCTCCCTCCCCCTCACGCTTGTAGTGCAATCTCGAGCGGACTCTTTTTCCAGGAACCTTTGAGAGTGACGTGGGAAAACTGGGGGGTCACTGAATGAGGACTTACTTTTCTCATCCAAGCAAGGGTTCACAGAGATGTGGGGGAGGGGTTCACCACTAGAGGACGGTACTGAACGAAGGAAGCGGCGATTCCGCCACCATACCCGACCACTAGGGAGACGGACCTCGTAATCCCTGGTCTTGCCGCAGCCCATGACAACCCCGACCTTGTCCCAGCGGTGAGACGTCGGGTCTTGAATCCGAACTGTTTGCCCGTTACTCAACCTGAGAAGGGGTCGGGCGTGCTGATCGTACTGTGCCTTTACCTGGTCAGCACGGGCGGCTGCACGACGATCGCAGTCCTCGGTCTTGGCCTGCCACTCCCTCGAGAAGGACTCAGGATGGGCAGGGACACATGACCGTAGTGGGTGGCCGTATAACATCTGTGCTGGGGAGCGACCTGTGAAGTTGGTGGTATTCTGCAATTCCAATAAACCCCGGTCAAACTTCTCACAGTCAATGTTGCCTGAGGGTGCCGTCTTGAGGATGAGATGCTTGACGGACTTTACGGCAGCCTCGGCATGTCCATTGGACTGGGGATAATGTGGCGAGGACACCACATGATAAACTCCCCATCACTCCATGCAGTCCCGGAAGTCGTTGCTGGTGAACTGGGGCCCGCCGTCAGTCCTCAGGCGGAGAGGGACAAAAACTTCCCGGAAGAAGCGATAGAACATACGTACTGTATGAGAGGCAGTAGTGTTGCCTCCGCAGGGGACGACAACAGGCCACCCTGAGAGCCGGTCGGCGATGACGAGAAAGGACTTTCCCGCCACAACGAAGAAATCCGCAGAGACGGACTCAAAGGGCCTCGTAGGGTTGTCGTTCTTCATGAGGGGTTCCTGCTGCTGACTAGGCTGCAGCACCTGGCATATTATGGCAAACTCTTGACAGTGGCCCTAAGACAGTAGTGGCATCTGAACACCTTTGTGGACCTGAATCCTGGCAGAACATGACTGCTTACCTAGGGTGAGGGTAGCCTGAAATGTACCCAGAGCAGGTGCCATTGCAGAACCGTCTGCGGTGAGTGTTATAGAAGTTGACGGTGGTTGCAAGCTGCTCCTAGGGATCCGCAGAATGTCGAGGTGTCTTGTGCCGATAACTGTGACGTCCGCACATGTGTCAGGAAGCATCTGGATACGGGAAGTAATGTCGCTGTATGACAGGTGAACACAGATGGGCTGAGGTGTCTTGCTGACAGGGGAAGAAGAGGATCCCACACGACGACAGCGCTTGTTCTTCG
>NW_024732244.1:0-9648 GCF_018991925.1 Homarus americanus | reverse complement strand
TGGTAGTGGTAGTAGTGGTGGTGGTAGTGGTAGTAGTGATAGTGTGTATTATAAGCATTGCAAATATACACAAGGAATTTATATTAATTTCCCTCATATATCATCTTAATGTTCACATTTAATGACATGATTCGTAGTTATTAATATACCTTGTTTGACTCTACCTGATTCATCTACCTTGGCTGACTCTACCTGATTCATCTACCTTGTTTGACTCTACCTGATTCATCTACCTTGTTTGACTCTACCTGATTCATCTACCTTGTTTGACTCTACCTGATTCATCTACCTTGTTTGACTCTACCTGATTCATCTACCTGACCTATCTACCTGTATGACTCTACCTGGATAAAGGCTGGTAGAGGAGATTAACGTCACCGACCCATATATCCATCGTAGAGAGAGACTGTAACCTGGTGTCTTGCTTCTGGTGGTGCAAGTAATCTCTCTCTGTCTCTCTCTCTCTCTCTCTCTCTCTCTCTCTCTCTCTCTCTCTCTGTCCTTGTATGTGCACGTATCTCTTCTGTGTGTGTGTGTATGTGTGTGTGTGTGTGTGTGTGTGTGTGTGTGTGTGTGTGTGTGTGTGTGTGTGTGTGTGTGTGTGTGTGTGTGTGTGTGTGTGTGTGCTCAGACTCAGGAGTAAGTAAAAAAAAAAAGTGGGGGAAGGACAAGTGAGGGAGAGAATGGAGGAGAGAGGGGAGAAAGGAAAGAGAGGGGTGTGAGGAGGGAAAAAGAGGGGAGAAAGATGTTGGAATAATGCTAGGAGTGGGGTTGTGAGAGGAAGAGAGGGAGGGAGGGAAGGAAGGGAGAGTAGAGGTGTGAACAGAGAGAGAGAGAGAGAGAGGCTTGGAGAAGAGAAGGAGGAGGAGGAGGGAAGAAGGGAAAGAGAGGAGAGAAATTTGACGTGTGGAAAGAGGGAAATAAATTCATATCACTAACAGAACCCATCGTAAAAACAAAGACACATAAACAACAACAACAACAATGATACTTCCAAAAATATTTACAAATGATTTTCCAGGTTAGGCAAAACCAACAAACAATAAACACATATATTTGACGCCTTATAACTAACTTCAATAATTCTCTACATACCAACCAACGTCAATATATGTTCAGAAATGTTTCATACCTTCAATATTGCAATACCAGAAGAAAATATCACACACACAGACAAAGGTTTAGACAAATTGTATTACAATATCAGTCAACATTGCAACACACTTATGCCACCATCATTTAACATCTAACACTTTTATAAGAAGATTTTTGGTGGCTGAGTGGATAGAGCTCTCTCTATTGTGTCGTTGGTTCGATCCCCAGGCACCCCCTAGTCCACCCAGCTGTAAATAGGTACCTAATTTTGCACTTGAGGATCTGAAGTTTGTTGAGTACAGTATCGACCAGACTGACTCCTTGGTTTCTGAGGAGGAGTGAGAGATGAGGAAGAGAGGTGAGACATGGAGGAGGGAGAAGAGATGAGGAAGAGAGGTGAGACATGGAGGAGGAGTGAGAGATGAGGAAGAGAGGTGAGACATGGAGGAGGGAGAAGAGATGAAGGAGGGAGGTGAGAGAATGAAGGAGAGGTAAAAAGTGAAGAGGGGGGAGATAAAGGAGAGGTAAAAGGTAAGAAGTGAGAGGTGAGGTAAGAGAGGTGAGAGAGATGAGAGGTGAGGGAGAGATGAGAGGTGAGGGAGAGGGGCAGGGGTTGTGTCCGGTCCCCACAACGGATGTCAACACCTACACAGGATGGTCGGCCGCATTATGACCCTCGCCCCTACCCACACCCCTGCCCCGTTGTCCTGTTACCCCTGCCCCGTTCTCCCGTTGATCCGTTGTCCTGTTACCCCTGCCCCGTTGTCCTCTTACCCCATCGACCCCGTTGTCCTGTTGATCCGTTGTCCTGTTACCCCTGCCCCGTTCTCCCGTTGATCCGTTGTCCTCTTACCCCATCGACCCCGTTGTCTTGTTGATCCGTTGTCCTGTTACCCCTGCCCCGTTCTCCCGTTGATCCGTTGTCCTCTTACCCCATCGACCCCGTTGTCCTGTTGATCCGTTGTCCTGTTAAACCATCGTCCCCGTTGTCCTGTTACCCTATCGATCCGTTGATCCATTGTCCTGTTACCCATCGCCCGTTGATCCGTTGTCCTGTTACCCCATCGACCTGTTGATCCATTGTCCTGTTGATCCGTTGTCCTGTTACCCATCGACCCGTTGATCCATTGTCCTGTTGCCCCATCGCCCGTTGATCCGTTGTCCTGTTACCCCATCGACCCGTTGATCCATTGTCCTGTTACCCCATCGACCTGTTGATCCATTGTCCTGTTGATCCGTTGTCCTGTTACCCATCGACCTGTTGATCCATTGTCCTGTTACCCCATCGCCCGTTGATCCGTTGTCCTGTTACCCCATCGCCCCGTTGTCCTGCTGATTGGTTATCCTGCTGCCCCTTTATCCTAGTAACCCGTTATCCTGGTGATCCGTTATCCTGTTTATCAGTTGTCCTGCTGCCCCGTTGTTCTAGTGATCCGTTATCCTGTTGCTCCTTTATCCTGGTGTATCTTTATCCTGTTGATCCATTGTGCTGCTGCCCCGTTGCCCTGTTGATCCGTTGTCCTGTTGCCCCGTTGTCCAAATGACCCGTTATCTTATTGTTTCATTACCCCTTTGTTCTGTTACCCCATCCTCCCGTTGCCCCGTAATACTCTACCCTGTTGCCACGTTATTCCTTCCCTGTTCCTGTTACTTCCGTTGTATCTCCGTTATTGCGATGTTTTATTAACCTTATGATGATGACTGTAAAATTAGTGAATGATAAACCAGATAATTATGTCTTTGTAAAAAAGTCTCTCTCTCTCTCTCTCTCTCTCTCTCTCTCTCTCTCTCGCTCTCATATGTAGGTCACAGTTTTGGTGACGTATATTTCAATGTATGAGTGACGTTATTTCCACCTTGGCCTTGGGGTAATGTTTAGTAAGTCAGTTGTAAGAATAATTGTGAATCATTACATAACACACATGCATCCACTCACGTATACATACACACACATATGCATACACACACAGCAAACATACACACGCGCACGCATACACACACAGATATTCACGCAAACAAACACATACACACATGCAAGCATACACACACACACACACACACACAGAGTACGTATTCACGCACAAGCATGCGTGTAGACATGCACTCACACAAACACACACAAAAATGCACGCACGCACATAGACAGACAGACAGACAGATAGAGAGAAAGCGTGATTGATAGATAGATAGATAAAAAAGAGAGTAGGAGAGAGAGACTTGGGTTCCCTTCCGATAACCTGTTGCTCCTTGGCTTCCTATAGTTCCACGGGGACCCCTGGTCGATACCCTTCTCTATCAGTGCCAGGAACTGAGAATTTACGGATAAGTTAGGTTAGGGTGGGTTAGGTTAGGTTAGGGTGGGTTTAAATATAGGTTAGGATTGAGTTAGGTTAGATTATGATAGGGTTGGGTTAGAGTTAGGTTAGGCTAGGTTAACATAGTTTTAGGTTAGATTAGGTTAGATTTAGCTGAGTTGGGTTAGATAGGTTAAGTTAATTTAAGTTAGGATTGGGTAAGATTAGATTAGGGGAAAAATATTCAACATACAACATAAACTAACCACCTTGAATGGACGCAGGACAACTCACACCTACTAAACCATCCTAACTCACCGAGAGAAAGACGAAAACATTTTATTATCTCACGACCTAAATAAACAGGAGTACTTACCATCGGAGTAGCATATAAATTAAGGCTAAAAAAAAAAGGAAATTAAAATATAACCCTTACCTGTAATTGGTATATCCCAGGTGAGTATAACGACAGATCAGGACACCCAGGTATAGGGACAGAGATAGAGGGGTATAGGTGTCCAAAACCAATTAAGGGTAGGTATAACGAAGATCACCAGAGCAGGATGATGTAGGGGAACTTTATCATCAAAAATCACCATAAAGTCACCATGTAAAGAAGACGACGATGATAGTGTTATGGTGATGTATTATTGTTATGGTTTTAGCGGCACCAAACTGTCAGGTGTGTACATTGAGGGAAGGACACACCATCTAGTCTATACTGTTTACACCTGTCTCCTCATTAAGATTATCTCAGGTGTGTGTGTGTATGGGTGGGACGAGCTACTGTTACCCTTGCGTTCCGTTCTCTCTTTATGTTATGATCTTGTCTCTTATAATCATTTATATATGGTAAACTTTCTCTCAAAACACTCTTGGTAAAAATTTTAATTGATGTCTTAGTTTTTTTTATTTTCTCAGATATGTTCAGTTCGTTAATACCACACGTTCAACTTTCCAGGAGCCTTGACAAACACGGAGAAAATGAATAACTTTTATGTGGTTTTCGCTTTAGAGTTTATCAAGCCTTTGTTGTCAGTCTTTTCTTGGGACGTCGTTTTAGACTCGTTAAGTCTCGGTGCAGATCAAAGCCAGTGTCCACCAATACTAGTTAACACATACACACACACACACACACACGGGGCAGCAGCAGGAGGTTGGTTGGTTTGGGTGCCTGGATGGCGAAGGGGCGTGCGTGCGAGTGAGTGAAGAGAGTTGGTTGGAGGTGTGTGTCTGTGGGCCCTCACAGCTGCCCGGCACACCACACACTGCTCCCCCTACCACCACCACCACCACACCCGCCACACTCCTGCGCCGACACCCACCACCACCACACATATATTCAACCAGGATAACATTGTAATAAGAAGTAAAGTACATTAAGGGTGAAAAGAAACATTTAAACAAGATTAGACTGGTAATGTTAAGAGGGAGACTAAGACGAGGACAAGTGTATCAATGAGTCACTTGCTTTATGGAGTCGGTATAGTACTTGTGCCTCATAGTGCACTATTACTCTCAACAGTAGCAACAATAGTGCATAACAAACAGGCACTATACAATCTCTTTTAAGTAAACACAACATAACACTCAATAACACCACATCACAACACAGGCACCACAACACAACCCCACAATTATAACAATACATTAACCAGTTCACTATACAGTACTTCCACCACACACACACTTCACCAAACTCAACATCAAAACATCAGGAGTCATTTAATCTTTTTTTCCTAACAGTCCAATCTCGTTGATGGGTCATAACTTGTTTTAATTAAGGCACTTCTGACATAATGACGAAACTGATGACTATTTCACTCACAGTACAAAGAATCTTTTACTAATTTCGATTTTCCTCGACATTATATAGAGCCTTATTGTGAAACGCTTTTAAAGTGTTACTGCCTCCAGCTTGTTTTAAATATGTTTGTTCTTCATTATTATATGAACGGCATGAGAAGTGAACGCCATGAGAAATGAATACCCTGAGAAATGAACGCCACGAGCAATGAACACCATGAGAAGTGAACACCCTGAGAAATAAAGTCTTAAGAAATGAACGCCATAAGAAATGAACACCATGAGAAATGAATACCCTGAGAAATGAACGCCACGAGCAATGAACACCATGAGAAGTGAACACCCTGAGAAATGAACGCCATGAGAAGCTAACGCCATGAGAAATGAACGCCATGAGAAATGAACGCCATGAGCAATGAACACCATGAGAATTGAACACCGAGAAATGAACGCCATGAGCAATGAATGCCATTAGTCTTGAGAAATGAACGCCATAAGAAATGAACATTACATTTATGTTTGATAATTCTTTGTTTGTATAGTTAGGAGGAAGGAGTCGGGGGTGGGGGGGGGGGATAACCAAGACGGCCTAAAGCAAGCTGCCGAGTACCCCTCAAGAACACTAACGTGACAACCCACCTATACCGTATACATCCCTAGGAGCACACACACACACACACACACACACACACACACACACACACACACACACACACACACACACACACACACACACACACACACACACAGTCTCTTCCCAGAACAAGCAAATAAAACACAAGAAATTAAAACGACCAAATTATAGGAAGCTAACCACTGCTTAACTCGACCCTGGCCTACAAGTGTCCAGTCTATCCAGTTATTGCTCAACATTTCCACCTGCGTCACACTTTCTTGTTCCATTTAATTGTACCATTGTTTTTGTTTGTTATATTATTTGTTTGTACCATAGATTATTTGTTTGTTCCAATATATATATATATATATGCTGATAACCACAAGGAAAGAAGAAAACACGAAGTTCCCAAGCGCTTTCGTGTAATTCACATCTTCAGGGGTGAGTACAGACTAAAGAGGAGTACAGAACAAGGTGTATATATACAGAGGAGGGTGAGACCAGGTCCACAATGGTCAGGTATTAGGTAATGACCCTACTAATCTTTAAATAGCACAGTCTCCAAAACTGGGCCACCAACAACCATGTCACCATCAACCATACCAAGACCATGGTTATGCACATCAACCTCTCCTCCGACATTGTCCCACCTCCTTCCATTACTCTAGGTCCGAACACACTCCAGGTTGTAGATTCTACGAAGCTCCTCGGCGTCACCATAGACAACAAACTAAATTGGAAACCACACGTCAGTGAAGTTATCAAATCCTCCAGTTTCCGTCTCCACCTCCTACGCCGACTCAAGTCCCTCGGAGTTCCTGCACACGAGCTCCTCAGTGTTTACATTAACATTCATACTCCTAAGCTCACCTATGCCTCCCCCCACCTGGTCTTCCCTAAATGCCACACACACAAACGTAAACACCTGTAGAAAAAAAGTGCAAAAGAGGCAGGAAGATTATTCTCCTTCCTACTCCACATATCAAGAAGCGCTCAACACACTGACCCTTCCGACTCTCACTGACCATCACCACGACCTCATCTGCAAATTTGGTAAGAAGCTTCTACACCATCCCCGACACCGGCTCCTACTACCACCTGAGATCCCTAGTCCGAGAATTGCTGTTCGACACCACAACCGCATCCAGCCCATACGTGCACGAACTGATCTCTATAAGAACAGCCCAGTCCCAGTGGGTGCCCAGTTGTTAATTCTAACTCCTTTCTCAATTATATTACCGTCAGGTTGAGTCACAACAACAGCACTTCCAGCCCTCCCACAGGCGGTGTTTAGAGATCCATCAGTGTAGATGGTCTGTGTAATATTATCATCAGTCTGTAGAGTGTGTATGTGTTCAAGAGCTCTCAATTTGGCAGTGTGTTGGAGATAAATACCCAGCTTGGAGAAGGTCGTGCTGATAGTGCTCCCGCTAGAGACCAAGGAAAATGGCCGCTTTGGATCGTTGTGCCGTGGGGGAAGAGGAGGGGAGTGTGGGGAAGGACGACCTCCTTGCCACGCTGTTAAGGCAGCTGGGGCAGTTGAGGAGTGAGGTTGACACTCTAAAGGGGGAAAATGAAGCCCTCAGGACGGAACTCCTTCAGGTAGGTGTCCTGCCTAGCAGGACACCTGCGAAGGAGGAGCAGGCGTGGAGAGTGGTTGTCTCCAAGGGGACTAGGGTCAGGCTTAGGAAAGCTGACCAGGGTGTGGAGTGCAGTAACCCTTACCAGGTGCTGCAGGAAGCTGGAGAGGAAGAGAAGAGGCAGGACGGTATGAATCAAGGAGAGGAAAGGGCAGTTGTACAAACCCTGCCCACAGGTAAGGTCGTGGTAGTTGGTGACAGCCAGGTGAGGTTTATGGATAGGGCTTTTTGTGCGAGAGATAGGAAATGTAGGACTAGGGTATGTTTTCCTGGGGCTGGGATAGGGCATGTAGCCGAGAGGTTAGACAGAGTTTTGTCAGGGGAGGGTACCAATCCAGTAGTGTGTCTTAGTGTGGGAAGAAACGACATAGGTAAGGTTAGGAGTGAGGAACTTTTCAAGAGGTATAGGGAGGCGCTGGGGAAGATTAGAGATAGGGGAGGGATCCCGATAGTATGTGGTGTCTTGCCTAGAAGAGGGGTTGGTCGTGAATGGCTGTCCAGGGCAATTGCTATTAATTGCCGACTGGAGAAACATTGTGCAAACAATGGTTGGGCATTCATTGATGACTGGCAACGATTTTATGGCAACGACTACCTGTACTGTCGCGACGGAGTACACTTGTCTCGTGAGGGGGTAAAGACGTTGTCTGCATCCCTGGAGCGTGAAATTGTCACTCCGAAGGGGGGGGTTTCGCCAGTAGAGAGGGGTCGGGGAAAATGGGAGTCAAAAAACAAGGAGGTCCTGGGAAGTAGTGAAACAGAAGTAGATAATGCTGAAAATATAGTTAGTCATAATAACAAACATCAAAGTAATAAATGTAAAACAGATAGAAACGGAAAAAATATATTGAGCGTTTATTATACTAATAGTAGAAGCCTGTGTAACAAAATGGACCAGCTCAGGGCCATTGTTAGTAAAGAGAACATAGATATAATTGCAATAACGGAAACATGGATAAATTCAAACAGCAAGCATTTTTTAGCAGAATTTCATATTCCAGGATATAACCTATTTAAATTTGACAGAGTAGGAAGGAGAGGTGGCGGTGTAGCAGTGTATATCAGGTGTCATTAAAAAGCTGCAATAAATCAAACATTAAAACAAATAGCGACAATGAAAGTATTTGGGTAGAGATTGGTGAGGGCAGTGAATCCGTAGTCATTGGTGTTATATATAGACCACCTAATTTGAGTAGGAACGATGGTAAATTGCTATGGGAGGAAATAAAGAAGGCATCTGATAGAAACAATGTATGTATTCTAGGCGATTTCAACTTTTCAGGCATAGATTGGAAAAATCAACTTAGCGATAATGAATCTGAAGATTTTCTAGAAGTAGTACAAGATAGTTTTTTATATCAATTCATAAACTCGCCCACTAGAGGAAATAATATCCTCGATTTAGTTCTCAGTAATAATGAAAATCTAGTAAAAGATGTTGGGATTGGAGACGAACTAGGAAACAGTGATCATAAAGCCATATATTTTAACATAATATGGAATGGCAGGAAGAAGGAAAATTCGGCCTTGATCCCGGATTTTAGGAAGGCTAATTACAGTAGCTTAAGGAGAGACCTAAGGGATGACCCTATGGTCAAAAGATTAATCCCCCCCACACCTCCGGAAACTGTCAACTTAGGACGGATAACCCTCGAATTTAATTTAGCAGCTACTTATGAACAATTTATTGCGACAATCAATAATGCCCAAAATAAACACATCCCTAAAAGAAAATTCAGATCGATACGGAACCAACCAAAATGGATGAATAATAGACTCTTAGATCTTCTAGGGAAAAGAAAGGAGTACATAGAAAAGTTAAGAAAGGCGAAAATCACTTACTTGGTTACTATCAGAACCTACCATCATCAGAACCTAACAAGACAGGTAAAAACAGAAATTAGGAAAGCAAAGAGAAATTATGAAATCAAGGTAGCAAACGAATCGAAAAATAACCCCAAAGCTTTTTATCAACTGTATAAATCAAAGGTTAGAGATACAATAGGTCCCCTTAAAACTAAGACAGGAGAAATGACTGATGATGAGTTAGAAATGTGTAGTACGTTAAATAGTCATTTTCGCTCCGTATTCACAAATGAAAACCTAGCACAGTTTCCAGAAGTTCATCAGGTATATAACGACAGTATAGAAAATATGTTGATGAATATCAATATTACTAGTAACGATGTGCTTAAAG
>NW_024732243.1:0-27163 GCF_018991925.1 Homarus americanus | reverse complement strand
CTAGAAGTTACATTATTAGTCACAACATATAGTCGGGGGAAAGTTGGAAGAAGTTTAATGAGTTAAACAGGAGGGACGACACCCCTTGTTTTATGTATTACAGAGTTTGGCTAATCTGCTTTGAGCTTAGATTTAGGATGAGGTTACAATGGTTATTTTAGTAGACAATGACTAGATTGATTTTACAATTACAAGTTTATTAACATCTTATACTGCATGTTATGGATCACTTGATTGTGACTTGTTAAATGTGAACTTATATCATCTAAGTTTTAATTCATAGGATCACTGTGGCGGACATAGATGGGTCGGTGGGTTGGCTGTTGTAGTGCGGGGCAGACCTGGGACCACTCAGGTGGCCCCCTCCGCTGATGTCTTCCTCTGCGTAGGTGGTCTGGGCTGTGAGGGTCGTCCAGGAGCTTGGTCCCACTTCTGCTCATTCGTGAATGCTTCTGGATCTAATGAGTCGATACTCCAGGGGCCTGCACTGCTTGGGAAGGGTAGTTGAACAACACTGACTGTCAAGAAGTTGGAGGTGGAAAAAGGTTGTACCAATATGATTAAATAGTATGTCACTACCGCAGAGTTTTCATTCCACTTTCCAACATTCAATAAAAAGTTGTGTATACTTAATAAATGATGATTTAATGTCTTATAAATTTCAATTATCTATCTCAGTTATTATTATCTCTTGTCATAACCAATCATTCACATTTTTATTAACTGTTCGTGAGGGTTCAAGCAGATATGGACAGATATATTTAACACGTCTCCACACGGATTCTTGCACTTATTATAAGGAGTCATTCGCTCACTTTACGCCGCCAACATGGTAATGTTGTAAAGACGGAGTATGTCAACCTGGGGACCGCCATGTTTAATTACACTACTATCGGTTGGCTTATCAGAGCCTTAATTCTCCACTGATACATTTATTTAATGGGGGAAAACCACTTAGGTTCACTTTAGGCCAGCCTAGATTGCTCTTGTTGTAAGCACACAAGTTATTTTTTTTTCCACGGGCAATGTTCTTCCGTTAATCTTTACACTATTCTTTAATTGTCATTAAGTATCACTGTCAGTCACACATACACTCAGCTCAGTATGTAGCAGAGATTGCTTATTCACTCAAAGTCGAGGAAGTACTAGCTTATATAAATATGCAGTTGTCTTGGTTTCGCATACACCAAGAGCATTGAGGTACTATGTTTAACTTGTGTCCTAATTTTTCCTTTAATGGAAAATGATTAACAGACTTCAGTCGTACCTCACCCACTGCCTTATCTGTCCCTAAACCAACTCTCTAATCGGGTTGCATCAGGTGTACTCTAGAGCTAACCTTAGCAGAAATAATGGTAGAATATTAATGGACAGACACTGGTGGTAGCGCCTGCAGTGGGTACAGAGGCTGAGGTAGATGAACGAAGCTATTAGTTGGGGTTCCCTCGGAGACAATCAAAAATCAAAGAGGATTGATAAACAAAACCCGAAAAAACACAGATAAGGGGATCGGGTCGCCAATCCTCAGACATTGATGATGGATCCTTCACTGATTGATGACAAAGTTAGGTTTACGAGAAAGATTTAAATTTTGCTTATATAGCGTAGTGTGGCGGAGCTTGGCGTTATGTTGGTTTATTCAGCTTCCGCTTGTTAGCTCTGACTGCCAGCACCTCTCAGTCGACCTTACATCAGTTGTTTTATAAGTCATACAGGATACTCTTTAGCGGACTTCTCGTCCCTGATTCTTTTCACCTCACCTCTTATCATAAACACACTTGAATGACACATCACCTTTAATCTGAAAGCACCACCTGTCTCAATCACTTCTCACCATGAAGCATCGTCGCTCTAATTTTACTGAACACATTTTCTGTCATTGCCTTTAATTCATATAGCGTCAAACCGTATATTATACATATTATACATGCTCTCACTTTCCCATTTCGGTACCATGACTCCTCTAACATGTACAGTATAATCCACACATTCATGAATAAATGATTATGAATTACCAGACTTTATACATTTTAGTTTGTAACTATAAAATGGTTACCTACAAGTTTGATGTAATTCTCTGCCAAACGTAATATTATGATGAATAATTCCTAACCGTCTTTTTTTATGTGGAGTTTGTTGGGACGAGGATGTTAAACAGTTTTGGGCAGCATTATTTTGAAACATTGAATAAATTACCTGGCTAAAAGTTAACCAAGTTTACGTAATGGTTCAGATATAACCCCTTCCTTTGCAGTAATTAATCAGTAGTCTGAAAAGAGAGAGAGAGAAGAATAGATTAAATAGGATAATAATTGGAAATTTCAACTGTAAAAGAGAACTTCCCACACCGCCTTGTTGCTTTGTAGCTGTTCAGGCTTTATTGGGTACTGAAGTCTTGCCTTACCAGGTGTGCCTACATCTTCACCTTTGTCAGTAAAGGTTCGGCCTTTGTCAGCACAGCTTCACCCCTTTGCTTCGCGGGTTATATTCAGTCTTTTTGTCAGTAGTGGCTCAGTCTTTGTCAGTGCATGTTCAGTCTTCTTTTGTCAGCAGATAACCAGCCTTTGTCAGTACGTTCGGCCTTTGTCGGTACAGGTTCTGCCTTTGTCAGTACAGGTTTCAATTTCTGCTGCGCAGGTTTCAGCCTGCTTGCACAGGTTCAATTTTGTCAGCACAGGTTCAGCCTTTGCCACAGGGCCCTGCCTTTTGCTGGGCACACAGGTTCTGCTCTTTGTCGGTAATAGGGTTCAGACTTTGTCTGGGCACAGGCTCCTGGCTCTTTGTCGGCACAGGTCTTCAGCCTCTTTTGTCGGTGGAAGCAGGTTCAGCCTTTTGCTAGGCAAGCCTGCCTCTCTGTCAGTACAGGTTTCTTGTCGGTACAGGTTCAGCCCTTTTACAGTGCTAAGTTCTGCCTTTTGTCAGCACAGGTTCAGACCTTGTCAGCACAGGTTCTGCCTTTGTCGTAGCAGGTTCAGCCATTGTCAGTACAGGTTCATCCTTGTCAGCATAGGTTCAGCCTTTGTCAGTACAGGTTCTGCCTCTGTCGGTGGGGTTAAGATTTAGCCCCCCTGCCAGTAGATAGTTCAGTCTTTGTCAGTGCATGCTCACTTTGTCAGTAGAGGTTCAGTCTTTTGTCAGTACAAGTTCAGCTCTTTGTCAGTACAGGTCTAGTAGTTTATTGCATGTGCCTAGTCTTTTAGTGGTAGCAGAGGTTCAGTTCCTTGTCAGTACATGTTCAGTCTTTGTCAACAAAGTGTTCAGCCTCTGCATGTAGTAAGCGTCTCAACCTTTGTCGGTACTGATTCAGGCTTTTGGTAGTAGAGATTCAGTCTTTGTCAGCACAGGGCTGGGCTCAGTGTCAGCACAGGCTCAGCTTTGCCAGTAGAGGTCTGTAGCCTTGGTCAGCAACACAGGTCACCTTTTGTCGTTACAGGTCTGGGGCCTTGGGTAGTAGAGTGTTCAGTTTTGTCAGTACAGATTCAGGCCTTTTGTTTGGTACCTGTTCAGCCCTTGGTAGTGAGGTTCAGCTCCTTTGTCAGTACAGGTTCAGCCTTTGTCAGTACAGGTTCTGCCTCTGTCGGACACAGGTTCAGCCTTTGTCAGTACAGGTTCTGCCTCTGCTCAGCACAGGTTCAGACTTTGTCAGCACAGGCTCCCTCCCCTTCTCGGTACAGGTTTAGCCTTTGCCAGTACAAGTTCTACTTCTCAGTACAGGTTCAGACTTTGTCAGCATGTTCAGTAGTTTGTCATACATGTCTAGTCTTTGCAGCATAGGTTCAGTCTTTGTCAGTACATGTTCAGTTTTGTCAGTCAAGTAAATGTTCAGCCCTCTGTCAGTAAATGTTCAGCCATTGTCAGTACAGGTTCATCCCTTTGTCAGTATAGTTCAGCCTTGCTCAGCACAGGCTCCTGCCTTGTCAGTACAGGTTCAGTGTTTATCAGCACATGTTCAGTCTTTGTCAGTAGAGGTTAAGTCTTGTCAGTACATGTTCAGCCTTGTCAGTAGGTCCAGCCTCTGTCAGTAAAGGTTCAGCCTGCAGCACAGGTCCAGTGCCAAGTCAGCACATGTTCAGTCTTTGTCAGTAGAGGTTCAGTCTGTCAGCACATGTTCAGTCTCTCACAGTCAAAGGTTCAGCCTCTGTCAGTAAAGGTTCAGCCTTTGTCTGTACCTGATTCAGGCTTTGGAAGTAGAGATTCAGTCTTGTCAGTACAGGGTCAGTCTTTGTCAATACAGGTTCAGCCTTTTACAGTAGAGGTTCAGCCTTTGTCAGTACAGGTTCAGCCTTTGTTAGTACAGGTTCAACCTTTGTCAGTACAAGTTCAGCCTTTGTTAGTACAGGTTCAACTCTTGCCAGTACAGGTTCAACTTTGCCAGTACAGGTTCAGCCTTTGTCAGTACAAGTTCATCTTTGTCAGTATAGGTTCAACCTTGCTAGTACAGGTTCAACCCTTGCAAAGTACAAGTTCAGCCTTTGTCAGCAACAAGCTCATCCTTGTCAGTATAGGTTCATCCTTTGCCAGTACAGGTTCAGCCTTGTCATACACAGGTTCAGCCTTTGTCAGTACAGGTTCAGCCTTGTCAGTACAGGTTCTGCCTTTGTCAGTATATGTTCAATGTCGCAGACAGGTTCAGCCCTTGTCAGTACAGTTCAACCCTTTGTCAGTAACATGTTCAGTTTTGTCAGTATAGGTTCAACCTTGCCAGTACAGGTTCAACCTTTGCCAGTACAGGTTCAGCCTTTGTCAGTACAGGTTCAGCCTTTGTCAGTATATGTTCAACCTTTGTCAGTACAGATTCAGCCTTTGTCAAAGCTACAGGCTAGCCTTTGTTACAAGTTCAAGTCTTTGGTAGTAGAGTAACAGCTTTTTGTCAGTACAGATTCAGCCTTTGTTTGTACTGGTTCAGCTTTGGTAGTAGAGGTCCAGTCTTTGTCAGCACAGGTTCAGCCTTGTCAGTACAGGTTCTGCCTCTGTCGGCACAGGTTCAGCCTTTTGTCGCAGGCTCAGCCTTGTCAGTACAGGTTTAGTCGTCAGAGGTTCAGCCTTTGTCAGTACAGGTTCAAACTTTGTCGGTACCCTGGTTCAGCCTTTGGTAGTAGAGGTTCAGTCTTGTCAGTATAGGTTCATCCTCTGTCAGCAGAGGTTCAGCCTTTCGTGTAGAGGTTCAGCTTTGTCATTACATGTCCAGCCTTTGGTAGTAGAGGTTCACCTTTTGCAGTACAGGTAGTACAGGTTTAGCCCTCTGTCAGTAGAGGTTCAGCTCTTTGTCAGTACAGGTTCAACCTTTTGTCGGTACTGGTTCAGCCTTTGGTAGTAGAGCACCAGTTCCTTGCTCAGAATAGGTTCATCCCCTTCTGTCAGAGAGGTTCAGCCTTTCGTAGAGGTTCAGCCTTGTCAGTCCAGGCTCAGCCTTTGCCGGTATAGGCTTAGCCTCTGTCAGTAGAGAACATAAAACATAAGAACATAAGAATGAGGAAAACTGGCTCCATTACCCATACCGGGCAGTCCTGTTTACACCCAATTCCTATTGGTCAAATATACATCCAACCATGTTGAAGTTATCCTGTCCGATTCGAGTTAATGATGATATTTGCAACTTGTTCCATCTTATCCACCATTCTGTTTCAAACCAGGTTTACCTATTTCGCGCCTCCAAATCCAAATTTGTCTAACTTAATACCACATTGTTACGAGTTCGCTCCTGGTTGATAGTTTGAGCACCTTTGTAATGTCGCCTTTGTTTAGCCCCCTGACTTCCATTTATACAAATCTTCAGGTCGTCCCTCGCTCTTCGCTCTCTCGAGAGCGCAAATTAAGATGCTTAACCTGTCTCTATACCAAGGTCCTAATGCCCGATTAGTCTTGTCATTCTCTCTGAATTTTCCAAGGATTCTATATCCATTCTGTAACACGGTGACCAGAACTGAACTGCGTAATCCAGGTGGTCTCACAAGCGCAAGATACAGTTTTAGGATGACCCAATGTCTTGGTAATCTAAACAATCTTTGTATGAACCCATGTACTTTATTAGCCTTTGTTACGAGCAAAAAACACACATTGTTTACTTCAATTTACGTTCCACTTATCATTACTCCTAAATCTCTCCCGCAGTCGGATTTCTATACATCTTTGTTCATCTGGTATCTGGTTTCCTCACATATCTCCTATACTGGTACTTTACATTTGTCCACTTTTGAATTTCACATCTGCCATTTCTCAGACCATTCGAAATTTTTTAGATCTTCCTGTAGGTTTGCGGAGTCCTCGCAGATTTAATAACACGTCCTATTTTAGTGTCATCATCACCCAATTTATGTTGCTGCTCAGCGCCGATATCTATATCGTTTATGTATAATAAATAACAACGGTCCAAGTACTGAGCCTTTAGAACTCCACTAGCGACGCTGCTCCAATGGACGTAGTGCCGTTAATGCCACCCGCTGTTTCCTGTCCTCTAACCACGCCTAATCCATTTAAGGAATTACCTTGATGCCATGCTTTACTCTTTTCTATTATTCGGGACTCTGTCTAATATTTTGCTTAAGTCGAGATATACCACATCATAATTGTGCCCTCGTCCACCAATTCAAAAACTGATGAAAAAGAATGTTAATTGATTAGTTACACATGAACGCCCGCCAGAACCCTTTCGTGGTAGAGTTCAGCCTTCGGTACAGGTTAACCTCCTGTCAGTAGAGGTCCAGCATTTGTAGAGGTTCAGCTTTGTCAGTACACATGTTCAGCCTCTAGTCAGCACAGGTTCAGCCTTTTGTCACTACACATGTTCAGCCTTTGTCAATCAATATTCAGCCTCTGTCAGTACACAGGTTCAGCCTTGTCACAGGTTCAGCCTTTGCAGTACAAGTTCAGCTCTTTGTCACTACATGTTCAGCCTTTGTCACCACATGTTCAGCCTTGTCACCTACATGTTCAGCCTTTGTCAACACAGGTTCAGCTCTGTCAGTACAGGTTCAGCCTTTGTCAATACAGGTTCAGCTCTTTGCAGTAATGTTCAGCCTTTGTCAGTACAGGTTCAGCTCTTTGGTAGTAGAGGTTCAGCTCTGTCAATACAGGTTCAGCCTTAATCAGTCCAAAATTGCTGTTTGTCGGTACAGGTTCATCCTTTGTCAGTACAGGTTCAGCCTTTTGTAGTAGAGGTTTAGCTTGTTAATATGTTCAGCCTTTGTCAGTGGCTATGTCTAGCCTCTGGTAGTAGAGGTTCAATTTTTTTGTCAGTACAGGTTCAGCTTCTTTGTCAGTACAGGTTCAACCTTTTGTTGTGTAAAAGTTCAGTCTTTGTTATTGAGCAGGTTCAACCTTTGCCAAAGTACAGTGTCTGCCAACTCTTGCCAGTACAGGTTTAGCTCGTCAGTAATAAGTTCAGTTTTATTAGTATAGGTTCACAACTCTTTTGTCAGTACAGGTGTTCTGGCTTTGTCAGTACAGGTTCAGCTTTTGTTTTGCACAGGTTCAGCTTTGTCATACAGGTTTGCCTTTTGTCAGTATATGTTCAACCTTTGTCAGTACAGGTTCAGCTTCTTTAAGCTAGTACAGGTTCAACTCTTGTCAGTACATGTTCAGCCTTTGTCAGTATAGGTTCAACCTTTTGCCAGTACAGGTTCAACTCTTGACAGTACAGTACCAGCCTTTGTCAGTACAGGCTCAGCCTTTGTCAGTATATGTTCAACCTTTTGTCAGTAGGTTCATTTTGTTGGTACAGGTTCAGCCTTTGTTAGTACATGTTCAGCCTTTTGTCTGTATAGGTTCAACCTTGCCAGTACAGGTTCAGCCTTTGTCAGTACATGTTCAGCCTTTGTCAGTTGTTCACAATCCCTTTGCCAGTAAAGGTTCAACTTTGCCAGTACAGTGTTCAGCCTTCTTTGTCAGTACAGGTTCAAACTTTTGGCTAGTACAGGTTCAACCTTTTGCTGGCACATGTTCAGCCTTTGTCAGTACAGGTTCAATCCTCTTTGCTAGTACAGGTTCAGCCTTTGTCAGTACATGTTCAGCCTTTTGTTGCACAGGTTCAATCCTTTTTGTTGTGCAGCAGGAAGGTTCAGCTTTTGTCAGTACAGGTTCAGCTTCACAAAGCATGTTCAGCTTCCTTTTGTCAGTACAGGTTCAACTCTTTTGCTAGTACAGGTTCAGTTTTTACGTAAGTACATGTTCAGCCTTTTGTCAGTACATGTTCAGCTCTTTGTCAGTACAGGTTCAACTCTTGCCAGTGTAAAGGTTCAACTCTTTGCTACTACAGGTTCAGCCTTTATTGGCACAGGTTCAGCCTTTGTCAGTACATGTTCAGCCTTTTGTCAGTACAGGTTCAACCTTTTGCTAGTACAGGTTCAACCTTGCCAGTATTATGTTCAACCTTTGCCAGTACAGGCTCAACTCTTTGCTAGTACAGGTTCAGCCTTTATCAGTACATGTTCAGCCTTTTTATTCTACAACTGTTAAAGTAAGTGCATGCATCATACACGCCTTTAAAACAATTCCTGCATGACCAGGTCACTTCTAATTGTAATGAATTAGGAGAAACAAGTTTGCTAAAATATCACACTTACTAACTAGTTTATATTTTATATATCACGTTTGCGGCTAGGAGGAACCCATGGCCTGGGGATATATTTAGTTATGACCAACCTGAATACGAGGAGATCTGGAAACCTCTGTATGGGTTCCGAAGCAACAGGAAGACTTATTCTCAGATATATAAACACTGTGACCTTGAGGGTTGGGTTATCCACATTAATATCCACATATTACTTCGTTCTTGTCTTCAACAGTGTTTGACCTTCCTTTTAGGTATATAAATGCATTTATTTATACATGGTGTAATATAATTTTATTATTGAACAGTTATCAGATTTAAATTCCTTCTTTATTTCTGTGACATATTTGATTATACATTATTAGGAGTCGATCGATATCAGAATGGTGATGTGATCCCTATACTGGCATTTTTTGGTACCAGAGTTTGACAGTTTCAAAAAGAATTGCAGAGTTAGCAAGTATTCGTAAGGGAGCCGAAGTGAGGAAAGTTTGTAATAAATGCAGAAAAGACAAGGAAGTTTCTTGAGAAAACTGCGGAGTTCGAACTAGTAAATACTTACTGCTCCGGAGATTTTATCACTTAATGAGATGTCAGAAAAAGATATCCAAGATTTTTGCAGAAAGAGTGCAGAGCAGCGGGACTTGTGTTCATATGTAACGAGATATTTTTACTCTCTACTGTTTGTTGACTCATCTTAATATAACATTATAAAATACTGACTGATTATTATCATTTTAATATTTAATAAATACAGGATAAAACAACAGTCAAAATGTTAATGCAACATGAAAACGTAAATGAAAAAAGTAATATAAAACAATGTATTAAATAAGAGGGAATAATTAGTTGTACAGTATGTTCCTGCCTGGACACTCTACCATCTTGTAGCTATGTTCCTGCAGTAGGTGCTATCAAACAGGAGGTACTACTGCTGGGCATGTGGCCAGCTATTAATGTACACGGCTGGCAGACCTGCTACCATATGGCATCACGGAAAATTGCACTGTCCCAGGATTGTTATCTGACTTTCTACCCTTTCATTTACACACAATTGCAGGCCCAGTTGTTTCTTCTTTCCTTTTGATTTATTAATAAATATACATACTGTATATAGTTTCTCACTTGATTTTTTTTTATTTAAGGTTATTATTATTATTTTATTATATAATTTTTATTATAATTTTTATTGATTATTATTCCAGCCTCACACACATAATTTTATTTCATCCATCAATAATAATATCATCATCAATACACATGGTAATTATTTATACTTTATATTTATAAATAATAATTATTATGACACATATTACATACATATACATACACACACATTATAACATACATATACATATTATAATTATTATTTTACATATTATTATACACACACATATTATTATTTTATTATTAATATTATTGTTATTATTATTATTATTATTATTATTATTATTATTATTATTACTACTGGTGTCGTATGTGAGTCAGTGCTCTGGTGTTCCTGGTGGGTTAATCTAAAAATCATCTTGGCAGAGACATTATCTTTGTTTGAAGGCTGATGTGTTGTCATTACACTTGAACCGTCGTAACGTTGAAGGTTGTTGTTAGCGCTGCTGAAGGTTGTTCCTCACGCTGCTGGTATTGTCGTCACGCTGCTGAAGATTGTCGTCACGCTGATGGTTGCTGTCATCACGCTGATGAACGTTGTCGTCACGCTGCTGAAGGTTGTCGCCATGTTGCTGAAGGTTGTCGTCATGTCGCCTGGGCGCTGCTCGTCACGCAGCTGGAAAAAGTTAGCTGGGTCAGCACTGCTGGAAGGTTGTCGTCACGCTGCTGAAGGCTGCCATCACGCTGCTTGCGTTGTCACGCTGCTGAAGGCGCTGGCCGTCACGCTGTTGAAGGCCAAGTCAGTCACGCTGTTGAAGGTTATTACTACGCTGTTGAAAGTTGCTGTCACGCTGCTGGCTGGGTTGTCGCCGCTGCCGCTGTTGAAGGTTGTCAATACGCTGTTGAAAGCTGTCGCCACGCTGTTGAAGGTTACGTCACGCTGTTGAAGGTTGTCGTCACGCTGCTAGCTGGCTGTCGTCACGCTGCTGAAGTTGTTGTCGTCAGCATTGTTGGAAAGTTGTTATTGCGGATGTTGAAGGCTGTCCCCACGCTGCTGAAGGTGCCGTTCCGCCACTGCTGAAGGTTATTGTCACGCGGCTGCCGCCGGGCGTTGCTGAAGTGCCAATTTACACCGCTGAAGGTTGGCTGTCACGCTGCTGAAGGCTATCGTCGCTGGCTGTTGTTGTCACGCTGCTGAATGTTGTCTTCACGCTGAAGGTTGTCGTCACCCACTGAAAGTTGTCGTCACGTTGAAGGTTGTCGTCACCCTGCTGAAGGTTGTCTTCACGCTGAAGGTTGTCGCCCATTGCTGAAGACGGTTATCGCCGCTGCTTCTGTTGTCGTCACACTGCTGAAGGTTGTCGTCACATTGCTGAAGGTTATCGTCACTCTCCTGCTGTTGTCGTCACGCTCCTGAAAGGTTATCGTCACGCTGCTGGAGTTGTCGCCACGATGTTGAGGTTGTCGTCACGCTGAAGGTTAAAGTTCCCTACTGAAGGTTGTTGTCACGCTGACGGTTGTCGTCCACGCTGCTGGAGGTTGTCGTCTCACTGCTGGAGATTGCCGTCATGCTGCTGAAGGTTGTCGTCTCACTGCTGGAGATTGTCGTCACGCTGTTGAAGGTTGTTACGCTGCTGGAAATTGTCGTCACGCTACTGAAGTTGTCGTCTGACTGCTGAGATTGTCGTCACGCTACTGAAGGTTGTCGTCAAACTGTTGAGATTGTCATCACGCTGCTGGAGGTTGTCGTCACGCTGCTGGAATTTGTCGTCACGCTGCTGGAGGTTGTCGCCGCGCTGCTGAAGGTTGTCGTCACGCTGCTGGAGGTTGTCGTCACGCTGCTGGAGATTGTCGTCACATTACTGGAGGTTGTCATCATGCTGTCTGCTGTTGACGCCACGCTGCTGGAGGTGTCGTCACGCTAGCTGGAGATTGTCGTCACGTTGCTGGAGGTTTCGTCACGCTCTCGCGGTTGTCCTCACGCTGTTGAGGTAGTCGTCTCTGCTCTCGAGGTTGTCGTCACACTACTGGAGGCGTGTCACGCTGTATCGCCGCTGCTGGAGGTTGTCGTCACGCTGCTGGAGATTGTCGTCACGCTGCTGGAGGTAGTCGTCTCTCTGGTCAAGGTTGTCGTCACGCTGCTGAAAGCGTCGTCACGCTGGAGAGTGTCGTCACGCTGCTGGAGATTGTCACGCTGCTGAGGTAGTCGCCCTCTGCTCAAGGTTGTCGTCACGCTGCTGGAGGTTGTCGTCACGCTGCTGGAGATTGTCGTCACGCTGCTGGAGGTTTCCGTCACGCTCCTCAAGGTTGTCCTCACGCTGCTGGAGGTAGTCGCTCTCTGCTCGAGGTTGTCGTCTCACCGCTGGAGGTTGTCATCATGCTGCTCGGTTGTCGTCGCTGCTGGAGGTTGTCGTCACGCAGCTGGACGTTGTCGTCACGCTGCTCACGGTTGTCCTCACGCTGCTAGAGGTTGTCGTCACGATGCTGGAGATTGTCATCACGCTGCTGAAGGTTGTCGTCACGCGGATATTGTCGTCACACTGAAGGTTGTCGTGACTCTGAATGTTGTCTTCACGCTGAAGGTTGTCGTCACCCTTCTGAAGGTTGTCGTCACGCTGAAGGTTGTCGTCACCCTGCTGAAGGTTGTCGTCACTCTGAAGGTTATCGTCACCTTGCTGAAGGTTGTCTTCACGCTGAAGGTTTTCGTCACGCTCCTGCTGTTGTCGTCACGCTCCTAAAGTTGTCGTCACGCTGCTGGAGGTTGTCGCCACGATGCTGGAGGTTGTCGTCACGCTGAAGGTTAAAGTCTCTACTGAAGGTTGTTGCTGTCACGCTTACGGTTGTCGTCACCCTGCTGTAGGTTGTTTCGTCACGCTGCTGAAGGTTGTCGTCTCGCTGTGGGAGATTGTCGTTACGCTGTTGGAGATTGTCGTCACGCTGCTGGAGTTGTCGTCACGCTGCTGGAGATTGTTATCACGCTGCTGAAGTTGTCGTCACGCTGGTGAAGGTTGTCGTCACGCTTGAAGGTTGTCGTCACGCTGCTGAAGGTTGTGCGTCACGCTGCTGGAGGTTGTCTTCACGCTACTGAAGGTTGTCGTCTCACTGCTGGAGATTGTCGTCACGCTGCTGAAGGTTGTCGTCACGCTGCAGATTGTCGTCACGCTGCTGGAGGTTTTCGCTACGCTGAGATTGTCATCACGCTGCTGGAGGTTGTCGTCACGCTGCTCGAGATTGTCGTTACGCTGCAGTAGATTGTCGTCATTGCTGTTGAGGTTGTCGCTACGCTGCTGGATTGTCATCACACTGCTGAAGATTGTCGTCACGCTGCTGGAGGTTGTCGTCACGCTGCTGAAGGTTGTCGTCACGCTGCTGGAGGTTATTGTCACGCTGCTTGTGGTTATCGTCACGCTGCTGAATGTTGTCGTCACGCTGCTGGAAGTTGTCGTCCAGCTGCTGAAGGTTGCTCGTCACGCTGCTCGAGGTTGTTGTCACACTGCTGGAGGTTGTCGGCTGCTGCAGGTTGTCGTCACGCTGCTGGAGATTGTCGTCACGCTGCTAAATTGTCGTCACGCTGCTGAAGGTTGTCGTCACGCTGCTGGAAATTGTCGTCACGCTGCTGGAGGTTGTCGTCACGCTGCTGAAGGTTGTCATCACGCTGCTGGAGATTGTCGTCAAACTGTTGGAGATTGTCATCACGCTGCTGGAGGTTGTCGTCACGCTGCTGGAAATTGTCATCACGCTGCTGGAGGTTGTCGTCACGCTGCTGAAGGTTGTCGTCACACTGCTGGAGATTGTCGTCACGCTGCGAGGTTGTCGTCACGCTGCTAGAGATTGTTGTCGCTGCTGAATGTTGTCGTCATGCTGCTGAAGGTTGTCGTTATGCTGCTGAAGGTTGTCGTCACGCTGCTGAAGGTTGTCCTCACGCTGCTGGAGGTTTTCGCCTCACTGCTGGAGATTGTCGTCACGCTGCTGGAGATTGTCGTCACGCTGCTGGAAATTGTCGTCACGCTGCTGAAGGTTGTCGTCTCACTGCTGGAGATTGTTGTCACGCTGCTGGAGGTTGTCGTCACGCTGCTAGAGATTGTCGTCACGCTGCTGAATGTTGTCCTCACGCTGCTGGAGGTTATCGTCACGCTGCTTGAGGTTATCGTCACGCTGCTGAATATTGTCGTCCGCTGCTGGAAGTTGTCGTCAAGCTGCTGAAGGTTGTCGCCACGCTGCTCGAGGTTGTTATGTCACACTGCTGGAGGTTGTCGTCGCGCTGCTGCAGGTTGTCGTCGCTGCTGGAGATTGTCGTCACGCTGCTAAAATTGTCGTCACGCTGCTGAAGGTTGTCGTCACGCTGCTGGAAATTGTCGTCACGCTGCTGGAGGTTGTCGTCACGCTGCTGAAGGTTGTCATCACGCTGCTGGAGGTTGCCGTCACAATGCTGAAGGTTGTCGTCTCACTGCTGGAGATTGTCGTCACGCTGCTGAAGGTTGTCGTCACGCTGCTGGAAATTGTCGTCATGCTGCTGAAGGTTGTCGTCTCACTGCTGGAGATTGTCGTCACGCTGGAGATTGTCGTCACGCTGCTGGAATTGTCGTCACGCTGCTGAAGGTTTTCGTCACACTGCTGGAGATTGTCGTCACGCTGCTGAAGGTTGTCGTCAAACTGTTGGAATTGTCATCCGCTGCTGGAGGTTGTCGTCACGCTGCTGGAAATTGTCATCACGCTGCTGGAGGTTGTCGTCACGCTGCTGAAGGTTGTCGTCACACTGCTGGAGATTGTCGTCACGCTGCTGGAGGTTGTCGTCACGCTGCTAGAGATTCTCGTCACGCTGCTGAATGTTGTCGTCATGCTGCTGAAGGTTGTCGTTATGCTGCTGAATGTTGTCGTCACGCTGCTGAAGGTTGTCCTCACGCTACTGGAGGTTTTCGTCTCACTGCTGGAGATTGTCGTCACGCTGCTGGAGATTGTCATCACGCTGCTGGAAATTGTCGTCACGCTGCTGAAGGTTGTCGTCTCACTGCTGGAGATTGTCGTCACGCTGCTGGAGGTTGTCGTCACGCTGCTAGAGATTGTCGTCACGCTGCTGAATGTTGTCCTCACGCTGCTGGAGGTTTTCGTCACGCTGCTGAAGGTTGTCGTCAAGCTGCTTAAGGTTGTCCTCTCGCTGCTGTATGTTGTCGTCATGCTGCTGAAGGTTGTCGTTATGCTGCTGGAGGTTGTCGTTAAGCTGCTGAAGTATCTTCATGTTATCAGTATTGATCATATACAGTACTTCTAGGATCCATATATTCTTCTTATGGCTTTATCAACCTGTCTTCTCTCTGTCAGAGTCACCATACTTTATATCCTGCACCATTTGGTACCTCACTGAGGCCAAGCTAGACTTGTCTTCTCGTAGCCAGCTCCTTGAAATATGTCCATTAAATCTTGTTAACTCATGGTCATTACTTCTGAACCAGGTATACATTCTTCATGCAACTGTTATTCAGGGAGGTTTTCACCCTTCAAATTTCGTGAAGAAGTTTACAGGAGGTAATATAAGGTAAATATAACCACTGGAAACGTACATCCATGGACACGCACTAAAGGTGCACCATCAACACAGCCAGAGTCTCTTCGCTCCAAAACACAGCCAGCCTATTTCCTCGCGTCACATCAATAACTAACCTCTTTCGTTCTTTGCCAAAGCAATTTACCATAACTTTTTCCACCCTGTTATTTGCCGTGATCTCACAACTGTACCTAGGCTATAAGGAATGTCATATTTCTTAAATTTTCCATCAAGCAAACATACAAACTCTGAATATGTATATAGTACTGATCCAGAATCCTGTCATCTTGTCGTTTCGTCCACCAGTGCTCCCTCCACACCCAAATTTGATTTTGTGTTCATATGATTTTATATACTCTCCAATATTTAGATGACAATGTGGCTTCCGACCTAAGTGATACTCCTCCTCTAATTTTGCAGAAGCTGTACCTCGGAATTATACTGAAATGTTTGTTGTATTCTGAATTTATATGTTTGTCACTACTTTCTCGTATCCCTGAAAATTTTCCACATAAATCCAAACCTCATTACGCTACACTCATATAGCCTTCTTCAAGCACCTTCTTAAAATATTGACAGTGTGATAAACAAGAACGTTCCTCCTTAAGAAACACGTATAAATTTCTGACAGTATGAGTTTCGTCCACGCCGCTCCAATATAGATTTCTTCTTCCTCCTCACGAACAACTTGACTCTTCTCTTAATACCCTCGGTGAGGGGTTTCTCGTTGTTCTCGCTCGCTGACTTAGGACGTCGCCTTGATACTGCGATTAGGCTTGAAAGGCCATCTGAGGAACTGCTCCCTTGGACAACAAGACTTCCCTGGATAGAGTAGACAGTGCCGGCAGTCTGGATCAACGACGTTCCTCTTTGCCTCTGGCTCCCTAACATCGTAAAACCTTGCCCTGAACACTGTCTAGGGGCAGGGGTAAGCCCTCCCGACTGTATGGCAGTCCCCAAAGATCCTTAAGGCCTGAACAATGAACTCCTGGCAGTAGTCCGCCCTAGATACAGCAATACACCAATTTAGTTAAGAACTTTAGGGAAATGGGAGGTTTGGGTTGCCCACTTTACCACTCAACTGGTGTCGCATTTGTCTGAATTGCGTCATATACTGAAGGAATAAATAATAAACCTAGATTTTCTCTAATGAGTTACTATTGTTATATTCATATATACAGTATAAAGCACTTAACACGGGTGTAGGCTAACCTCAATGATCCCCAACCTTCACAAACCCCGAATGCAACACGAGGGCAAACAGACAACCTGGCTGATGAACTTACCTACTTCCACATGAAAAATATAAATATCTAGCAGAATCGCGCTTATCCGCTCGGCAACGGTAGTACGCCACCCTGCGGGAGGCTCCACATTGTCTCACTGTTCAGTCCCCAAAACTTCTTCTTCCATCAATACTTCTTTAACGGTGTATGTAAGTTCCACCATGTTTTTCATTACAACGGTACAGCAAAGTATATTTTTTTTAGCATTAAACTGATATTATTTTATTGTCTAATCATTGCTACATATAACACCACCCATCCATCATCACTACATATAACACCATCCATCATCACTACATATAACACCATCCATCATCACTACATATAACACCATCCATCATCACTACAGATCGGTAAAGTAGTTCCGAGATTCTCGTGCGGACACACACACACAAACAAACACACAGACATACTTCTTTGTTTTAAATATACTGAGTTTTCAAGGTCGACTGAGGAAGAGAGCGCTCCTGCCCGTAGTGAGAGCTTTTGGAACTAGGCCTATACGATATTGAATGTAGTTTGCCGAATTAATAATGATGCGATTCATGAAGTTAAGGGACTATTATTAAAGTTGAAATTATTATAGATCGTTTACCAGTCTGAATAATGTTACGGGTGTCAAAAGAAAGTTATTAGTTAGGCGGAAAATATGTCACGTAGGCCTAAGCTAACGCCTGGGGGGGACGCGAGGCTGGCTAGTCTTCAGTCACACGAAAGTGATCTGACAGACAGGACGTCCCTGCGAGTCCGTCCACAAAAACGGTCACGTGGCCTAGTCACCTGTGTTGCGCTATTGCAGTATAACAAGTAAGTCTCATTCGATCTCAGACAGGGGTTAGATAGGGCAGTGATAAAATTAACAAGAGCTAACAGTGAGTCCATTTCAGGGTTTCCGTCAGAACCCACTTGACTGCGGGAGATTGCCGTTTGAGACTGCCGGTGATGATTGATGATTAGCGATTGTCGCAGTTGGAACGATCAGTGCAGGCTTGTCACTGGTCAGCGGGGATATGAAAGGATCTCTTGAGTGAACAAGTGCTCCCAACAACTATAAACGAAATAAAACGACACGGGACCAGCATCAGCATTGGGTGATCAGTTCTTCCCACGTGAGTGCACAGCACCACGTGTTTTCGGTCAGCTAGAAGTATTACCTACTGGCTAGGGGTCACCTGCTGGCGTTCTCTCTTCCCGCCCATGGTCGCACTGAGAGTACACTGAGGCTATCTGAGTAAATTAATGGTCACACACTGAGACCAGGAGTTCAGGGGATACCTAGAGAAACATTTTATCTCCATCTATTACGAGAAAAGATTGGAACAATACGGTCAGACTTCGGCGAGCTCGCTGATAACGACGGAGAAATGAGCAATAATTTGAATAAATATTTTTCAACAGTTTTCACCACCGAAAATTTAAACATGATACCCGAGGCACCAACTCTATTCAGAGATAGTGAAGAAAACAAATTAAGTGAGATAGTAGTGACTAGTAACGATGTTAGTAAGCAAATAGACAAACTAAAGCCTAATAAGTCACCTGGTCCCGATGAGATATTTGCCAGAGTATTAAAGGAATGTAAGGAAGAGCTTAGTATGCCCTTAGCAAAGTTGTTTAACGTGTCATTAAAAACAGGTGTAGTACCAGAATCCTGGAGGATAGCGAATGTAATACCGATTTTCAAGAAGGGGGATAGATCACTATCCTCTAACTACCGCCCAATCAGTCTAACATCAATAGTAGGCAAATTACTGGAAGCAATCATTTCAAACTCTTTTCGAAATCACCTGGAGAAGCACCGATTGATCAATGATTCCCAGCATGGCTTCTGGCCAAGCCGACGCTTCTTGCCTAACTAATCTATTATCATTCATTTCATCAGTTTTCGAATCGGTGGACGAGGGGCACAATTATGATGTGGTATATCTCGATCTTTAGCAAAGCCTTCGACAGAGTCCCCCACGAAAGACTAATTAGAAAGGTAGAAGCTCATGGCATCAAAGGTGACATCCTTAAATGGATTAGGGCGTGGTTACAGGACAGGAAACAGCGAGGAGCATTAACGGCACTAAGTCCCATTGGAGCAACGTCACAAGTGGAGTTCCCCAAGGCTCAGTACTTGGACCATTATTATTTATTATATACATAAACGACATAGATATCGCATTGACAGCAACATAAGTAAATTTGCTGATGACACTAAAATAGGACGTGTTATCAAATCTGACGAGGACTCGGCAAAACTACAGGAAGATCTAAACAAATTTTTCGTATGGTCTGAAAAATGGCAGATGAAATTCAACGTCGACAAATGTAAAGTACTCAGTATAGGAGATGTAAACAGGGAAACCAGATACCAGATGAACAACGATGCCATAGAGAAATCCGACTGCGAGAGAGATTTAGGAGTAATGATAAGTAGGAACCTTAAGCCAAGTAAACAATGTGTTTTTGCTCGTAACAAGGCTAATAAAGTACTTGGGTTCATCCAAAGGAGTGTTACTTACAAGACTAGCGAGGTCATCCTAAAACTGTATCTTGCTCTTGTGAGACCACACCTGGATTACGCAGTTCAGTTCTGGTCACCGAATTACAGAATGGATATAGAATCCTTGGAAAGAATTCAGAGGAGAATGACAAGACTAATCCCGGGCATTAGGAACCTTGAGTATAGAGACAGGTTAAAGCATCTTAATTTGCACTCCCTTGAGAGACGTAGAGCGAGGGGCGACCTGATAGAGGTGTATAAGTGGAAGGCAGGGCTAAACAATGGGGACATTACAAAGGTACTCAAACTATCCAACCAGGAGCGAACTCGTAACAATGGTTTTAAATTAGACAAATTTAGATTTAGGCGCGAAATAGGTAAACACTGGTTTGGAAACAGAGTAGTGGATGAATGGAACAAGTTACCAAATATCATCATTAACTCGAATACGCTGAATTGCTTCAAACATAGGTTGAATGCTCATATGAGCAATAAGGGTTGGGTGTAAACGGGACTGCCCAGTATGGGCCAATAGGCCCGCTGCAGTTTCCTCCATTCTTATGTTCTTATGTTATGTTCTTATGTGTATGTTGAGTTGGGTGAAGCAGGGTTCCCAGGTTTTGGTGGACTCAGTAACATCTTAATAACAGTGATAATATTTTTGGGTGTAGTTAATACCATTTTTTTCAGTTACTGATATTATCTTGATGTGTGCAGTTTAATATTTCTTAAATAATTTTGATAGTATTGTTTTTTAATGTTTGTGTCACAAATTGAACCCAGAGTGATACTGTGATTTAGTTCCTTTAATGCATTTAATTTTTCTTTATAATTCTGATCTCAGGTATAACCGTTGTTCCCCAGAGTAGTGTTTAAGTTAGGTTAGGAAGTGTGCATCTGTTGGGGTGATATAATTCTGTTGAGTGCCCTGAAGGCCTATTCAGGGTGAAGTTAATAAGTTCTTATTTTTTTTTACCATTTTCTCAGTGCTTGATATAATTTTGTTGAGTGCCCTTAAGGCCTATTCATTATAGAGTTATTAACTTCTTATTTTTAATGCCATTTTCTCAGTGGTTGATATTATTTTGTTGAAAGCCCTTAAGGCCTGTTTCATGTGTGAAAGCAACATTTCTTAATACTTTAAACTTATTGTTGTCTAATGAGGCATTGCCTGAGCTTCTAATAATTTCAATATCATGTATAACCTTTATTCCCCAGAGTAGTGTTTTAAGTTCAGGTTAAGAGGAGCGCATATTGGTGTACCATTATTGATTGTGTCTGTAGTGTTGGAGGGAATAGAAGTGTCTAAATTTTACAGTGTGTCTCATTCATCCCAGTCACAGACGCTATCCTTCCACGGGTCACGGACAATTCATTTTGTTTAGGAAATTTAAGTGTTCTTGTGCTGGTTCGGGGTTTTTCTTAAATGGGCACTTCCACTGCAATTTCCATCTAATAATTAATAAATCCCAAGTCAAGTGAGAAATTAAGATCCAGTAAATTCCTACCGGTTACATATACATACACACACATATATATATATATATATATATATATATATATATATATATATATATATATATATATATATATATATATATATATATATATATATATATATATATATATATATATATATATATGCAAGTAAATCACTGTAGGTGCGCGTGATCTAAGTATATGTTGATAACCACAAGGAAAGAAGAAAACACGAAGTTCCCAAGCGCTTTTGTGTAATTCACATCTTCAGGGGTGAGTACAGACTAAAGAGAAGTACAGACACAACGGTTGGTGGTCGGGTCAGATGGTCAGGTGACCTGGCCTTCAATTGGTTACAGCTTCTTAATCACAAAATTGTCCAGCTTGTTACGCCGTTACTTCCAAATCTGGCGTTGAATCCTCATATGTTTAATAAGATAAGAACACTAGAACGGTCTACTTTTCCTCAAATTGATAGTTATGCGTAACTGACAATGTGTTTAGAGCAAATGGGAAGTTCTACAAGCAAATATTTGGCATGAGCATGGGTAATTGTCTTTCTGCTCCTCTAGCCTGTATTTATATGGAGTTTTTTGAGTCTAGATTACTACCCAATATAGTGGACTTTATTCCTCCATGGTATAGATATGTAGATGATGTTCTTTGTCTTTGGCCTAAAAACAGTGACCCATTGGAATTTTTAGACAAGCTTAATGATATTGTCCCAAGTATCACATTCAAAATTGAAAGAGAAATAAATGGATCCCTTCCATTCCTTGATATGCTTATCATGAGAAATGGCCAAAACTACAAATTTAAGGTATATAGAAAGCCCACACAGGTAGACAGTTTCATTCACTTTTTATCGAATCACCTGGAGTCTACCAAAATGTCAGTTTTTTCTGCTATGTTCTTAAGATGTCTGCGTATTTGTGACTCTGAATTTATTGACGATGAATTGAAACGCATTCGTTCCATTGCACAGAAACTCGGGTACCCTTCTCTGTTTGTTAATCGTTGTTTTAAAAGGGCTAAAAAATCCTTTCATTCCTCTCAAACCAGACAAGTTCCTACACTTAAGAATATTTTGACTCTGCCCTATCGTAATGAATTTGTCCCGTTAGTTCGGTCCCTCAAGCTTCTAAATATTAATGTTGTTTTCAAGTATGACTCAACCATTACCAATATGTTAATAAGGAATAGCCCAAGTTTGAATGTAAATGGAAGTGTTTATTGTATTCCATGTAGCAAATGCAATTGTAATTATGTAGGACAGACAGGAAAAACACTGCAGCTCAGAATCAAACAACATAAGTACCCTATCATAACAGCATCTGAAAGCAGTGCCCTGTTCGTTCATGTTAGGACTAATAATTATCCCATTGCTTGGGAAAAAAGCTTGGAAGTGTTCAAATCATCTTGTGTCACAGAAAGACTTCTGGTTGAAGCGAGTTTGATTAAGGAATTAAAATCAATAAACCTTAGTGATGGTCAGTTCAAAACTGATAATATGTTACATAAATTTATTTGTCAGTGGCCCAAGGTTAAAAATGCTTTGAAAACTTTTGATCTAGATGTATCATAGTTATTTTGTTGGACCCATATTTTTGACCTGACCTGACTAGTCACGTCACCCCCCTTCTCTTAAGCTCCTCTACATGTGTGTTGGTGTGGGGATTAGTGGATGACATCATTATGACCTGACCTCATGTTTTTAAGGTCACCCTGTATATTTAAGCCTCTCTCTGTCCATGTAGTCCAGTTGCCTCTGAAGATGTCTTGAATAAAGACGAAAGCTAAGGTGCTCCGTTGTTTCCATATTCCCGTGTGATTTTATCAAGATATATATATATATATATATATATATATATATATATATATATATATATATATATATATATATATATATATATATATATATACTGATAACCTAAGAAAGAAAAACACGAAGTTCCCAAGCGCTTTCGTGTAATTCACATCTTCAGGGGGTAGTGAACTCACCCCTGAAGATGTAGATACAACACTGCTATAAATCACGCCTACAGTGATTTACTTGCTATATATATATATATATATATATATATATATATATATATATATATATAAATATATATATATATATATATATATATATATATATATATATATATATATATATATATATATTTATATATATATATATATGCTATTAACCAGGAAAAAAACACAAAGTTCCCAAGGCTTCGTGTAATTCACATCATCAGGGGTGAGTGAGACTGAAGAAGTACAAAACAAGGTATATGTATATACAGAGGAGGGTGAGACCAGGTCCACAATGGTCAGGTATTAGGTAATGACCCTACTAATCTTAAAACGCACCGCAACTTTGGTAGTCAGGTCAGAGGGTAAGGTGACCTAACCTTCTCACCTGGTTACAAATCTTCTTAACTACAAAATTGTCCAGTTTGTACATGCCATTACTCAAATTCATGTTGAATGCTTCGGTATGTTTAATGAGACTAGACTCTATAATGTTCCTACTGTCAATTGAATTACAAGGTAATATTGAGGAGGCATTATCCCAGTCAATGCAATGCTTATTATCCTCAAATGAACAAACAGAGCATTGGATTCCTGGCCTGTCCTAACACTATATTTATGTTGTTTAAGTCTAGTTACAAGATCTTTACCTGTCTGGCCTAAGTAAAACATATTTCATTCCTTGCAAGGAACTTTACAAATGGAGCCACTTGTATTGTTGGGGAGTTCTTGATTACAGTGCACGAGTTTTTAAATGCCACATTGACGTTCCAGGTTTTAATTGTAAAGGAATTTGAGAAAATTTTTGTGAAATGGTAATACTAAGAGATTCTTATGGTCATGGGTGGGCTTGGAATCAGTTCTATAAAAAAGATTTCTTAGTAATGTTCAGGCACTTGTCTATGAAAGATTAAGGTATTTAAGGTTTGAGCCAATTTTATAGATATATTTATATCCTCGTCAATGAATTCCGGGCTGGAAATTCTCAAAGCACATAAAATTATTGTTGAAAATACTGACAGTTTGACTCTATTATGGTGGGCAGAATAATGAAATGTGAGCACATTAGTAGGTTTCTATAAATACTGAACGAAGGTGTTACCTATTCTGTGTATCAGACAGTCTAGGATTGGCAATTTATAGTCATGCTCTAATTCCACAGTGAATTTGATCGGGCTAAGTTGTGGCAGGAAAGCTTTTAGGTCCTCATTACTCGGCCAGAGACATAACACATCATCTACATATCTAAACCAGACTGCTGAAGGTGGTAAAATGTTACTTAATAGTTTTTTCAAAGAATTCCATATATAGGTTGCTTAATACAGGTGAGAGTGGATTTCCATTGCCATACCAAATTTTTAGCATAATATATATATATATATATATATATATATATATATATATATATATATATATATATATATATATATATATATATATATATATATATATATTATGAATAACGTATCTGTTGTTATTCAAAACATCTTCAGAGGCAACTGAAGATGTCCTGAATAAAGACGAAAGCTAAGGTACTCCGTTGTTTCCATTTTCCCGTGTATTTATCAAGATTTATCTTATCCACGTTTTCATTGTGGATTTACATGAAATATATATATATATATATATATATATATATATATATATATATATATATATATATATATATATATAACATACCAGCTAAAGTATGCAATTTTCCTGGTGTTATTAGGGAAAATATCTCGCATCTCCTATTAAATTTTAGCATTCTACAAAATTGTAAAAATCTCAAAGTAACACAGTAATTTAGTCGGAGGTGCTTAATTTTGTTTCTTAATAACGCCAACAAAAGTAGGTATACATCAGGTAATAAAGAATATGTTTTAACATCATACTTTAGGTGTATATATTTCTAAGGTATAAGGTGTTTTATGAGGGTATAATGGGGTCTAGTTATCACCCCCTAGACCTTACAGACCCCAGCTCTGCCTCCCTCGACTCACTTCCTGGCAGCTCCAGAGAGCATAGTGAAGCCCTGGGACCTCCGCTATACTGTTGTACTTCCCCTTACATCCTAGAGACCAACGTTCATCCTACAAATCCTCACCGTCTCCAGGATCACCTGCCCCGAGAGACCTCCCAATTCCCAGCCACACACACCCAGACTGTTCCATCCACGATATACTCTTTGGCTAGTATCTCATGCGACCATCCGCTTCCCGGGACACAATTCATCGCCTGGTCCTCCCGTCAACCTTCACCTGTACTCGTTATCACACAGTTTTCGAGTTAGAATCACTATTTTGCTGTCATATGAAAGCTCCTACTGCATACCGTGTAAGAGATTGACTATTTGGTGATGCAATCCTGAAAATTAACAAGTTTTTGATCTGGTGTAGTGATGCTGTACAGCTTGATGATGGGGAAGGTAATATAAGATATCTAGGCTCTACCTGGGACGACCTACTGATGAGTTCACCATTCACTTCACACTACACTGGTTTCTGTTTACAGTGTTAAGACACTGGAGGTCAGGCGGGGCCCACTTATGAGTTACGTTCGACAACAGGATACCAACCACAAAGGACGCCCGTTAATTATACCATGGTAGAACACTCTAACTTTGTTGTTACTAAACATGATTAAAATAAAAATGCATCGAGCTAAGAGAAACCAATACTGACCTCCTATTGTTAACTTTGAGGCTGTGATCCCGTCAAACACACTCTCAACAAGAAACGCTAATAATACCAACCATAATTAAGGTCATCGAGATGTTGCAATATATAAACTAACAAATAGAACAGTCTTAAACGAGATGGTTTAAAGGCTGGGAGTACAGAAAGACAGGCAATGATCTACAGCACACCTCACACAGCGATGACAGTATGAATGCCTTGTGATTGACGGCGAGACAACTTACAAACCGGATATATAAACAACCTGCTACCTGACCGGATATATTAACAACCTGCTTTAAAACCGGATATATTAACAACCTGCTACAAGACCGGATATATTAACAACCTGCTACAAAACCGGATATATTAACAACCTGCTACATGACCGGATATATTAACAACCTGCTACATGACCGGATATATTAACAACCTGCTACATGACCGGATATATGAACAACCTGTTTTAAAACCGGATATATTAACAACCTGCTACAAGACCGGATATATTAACAACCTGCTACATGACCGGATATATTAACAACCTGCTACATGACCGGATATATTAACAACCTGCTACATGACCGGATATATTAACAACCTGCTACATGACCGGATATATGAACAACCTGCTACAAAACCGGATATATTAACAACCTGCTACAAGACCGGATATATTAACAACCTGCTAAAAAACCGGATATATTAACAACCTGCTACAAACCAGATATATTAACAACCTGCTACAAAACCGGATATATTAACCACCTGCTACAAAACCAGATATATAACAACCTGCTACAAAACCGGATATACTAACAAACTGTTACAAAACCGGATATATTAACAACCTGCTACATGACCGGATATATTAACAACCTGCTACAAGACCGGATATACTAACAACCTGCTACAAGACCGGATATATTAACAACCTGCTACAAGACCGGATATACTAACAACCTGCTACATGACCGGATATATTAACAACCTGCTACATGACCGGATATACTAACAACCTGATACATGACCTAATATATTAACAACCTGCTACGAGACCGGATATATTAACTAGTGTTGCTAATCATCTTAATGCGTTTCGTTCTTAACTAACTCTCTTAACTAATTATCATCATACACTAATTATCCTAAGTAAATCATTTAAATTCTTCAATAGGTCATACACGGTGTCCAATATAAAGGAGAATATCTTAACCGTATATATGAACTTAGAATAAATATCTGAGAGCCAAATTAAACTACAGTGAAAGAGACTTTATACACTGTGGTGAGCCTCTTAGGTAATGTCGCCTCTATCTTCCGTGCCTCTTAATGTGTTCTTCTCAGAGACAAAATTATAAGATCTGAATAAATTTTGAAAGTTTATGTAACGAGTGAAGTCAAGACAATAATATCAGAAAAGAATAAACTCTCGAAATACACAACGAAGCCGATAACTAAGGATAAAGTGTATCGGGGAACTCTCAATAACGTAAGTCAAGCTATTACAATAACCAAGTGTAACTATTATCATAACAAATTGGAATTCAGCTTTGCTAGATATACGATAATGATGGTATCAATACGATCATTTAGACCAATTTACGATATACAGAGTTTATGCATACGATAATATCTGTTCTTGTATGATAGTTCACCTGGGAAGTGTGATTATCATTCATTTAGATTAAGCTGATTTATTATTATTATTATTATTATTATTATTATTATTATTATTATTATTATTATTTTTATTATTTTTATTATTTTTATTATTATTATTATTATTATTATTAATATTATTATTTTATTTTATTTTATTTTATTTTTATTTTTTATTTTTATTTTTATTTTTATCTTTCACAACACTCCATTACAACTTATATAATTCAATCTTATCAGTAATATAAACCATCTCTGTCACATTTCTCACGTTATTACACAGCCTGCCTCTCATCCAGCCCCACCTCCTCTATCACCCCCCCCACACACACACTACAGTGGGCGACATCTGTTACGACCATAGCATTTTCC
>NW_024732242.1:0-6088 GCF_018991925.1 Homarus americanus | reverse complement strand
CAGTCTTTCCACCGCCTCAAAGCCTACCTTGCCTCCAAGCCTGTAGTCCACCCCCTTGACTACACCTTGCCCTTCCATCTGCAAATCGACGCTAGTCGTGTCGGAGTTGGGGCTGTGCTCCTACAACCCGACCCAACCACTGATGTCCTTCACCCTGTGGCATACTACTCCGCCAAGTTGAAAAAACCTCAGACCAACTACTCGACCATAGAAAAGGAGGCCCTGGCTCTGGTGTTGGCAATAAAGAAGTTTGAATGTTACCTCCAGTCTTGCCCATAAACAACCCTAGTCTTCACCGACCATAACCCACTCACGTTCATCCAAACCAACAAGACCTCCAACCAGCGAATCCTCCGCTGGGCTCTCCTCACCCAGCCCTATAATCTACAAGTCCGGCACATAAAGGGGGTCGACAACCTGATTGCAGACTCCTTATCCTGAGCTCCAGTGGAAATGCAGCAGCTACTCTCCAGACGCACCAGTTGATCACCTCCTTCGCGCCCGCGCTACGGAGGTCTTTGGAGGGGGGGTGTGTTACGAACCCCTCCACCCAGCACTACGAACCCCGCCATCTATTGTCCTGATCTACCTACCCAGCACCACGAGCAGCGCCATCTAGGACGAGACACGAGTATGACTCGGTCTAGTTACCACTCCGAGGTTTCCCTTCTCCATATCCTGGTTGTTGCGTCACTTCCTCCAAGTCTTCTTTGTCAGCTCCAATTCGAGGAGAGAGGACTTGGCTCTGGGAAGTGACCACAGGATCATCTATCCTCTAAACCTACGTGCAGTGACTACCTACCGTCTTCTACAATACTCAGCCTTACTCGTCAGCCATCTCAGCTCCTCACTTAAGTACTTGTATTTTGTATTAACTACCCCACGTCCACTTGCTTCAAGATTGTTTTATGTTTTATTAATATGTATATACTGTTAATGTTTAGGTTAAGTTTGGTTAAGGGTAATTTATAAGCTGAATATTTTGTTAAGGGATTTATGGTACTCTATTATACACAACGAAAACTCGCATCCTTTGTCTACCCTTTTATAGTCCGATTGTCTGTTTTTTGTTGTTGTTACCTGTTGGGATCTGGGTAGACGTATAACTATATTCTAAATCCCCAACTCTTAACACCTATAATAATCCCAGAGGTAAATTTCGCCACGATTTATCCTTCTACCTATAGCCTTCCTTTGGCCAATGATGTTCTTTAAATAATCATTTATCCATTTAGGGTCATTGTTGTCTGATCTGAGTTTTTTGTATGGTATGTCCTGCCTTTGTGCATTAAGTAACTCATTATTTAAATTGTTGTGGAACTCGGCAATCTCAGATCTCGTTAACAGGTCGGTGTCATCTGTCAGGTTCACGGCCAAGCGTGACACCCCCTCTCTCAGCTGCCTCTTTAAACTGTCAAAGTTTGCCCCTCTGAAATCTGGTACTTTAGTGGAATTTTCCTTACGTCTGCCCTGTAAATCTAACTGGAATCTAATTTCTTTGTGATCTCTGTTTGCAAGCTCGTTCCCTACCTCGACATTGCTAATGAGATTTTCTCTGTTTGACAGAACTAAATCGAGTATATTATTACCCCGGGTGGGTTCGGTTATATGTTGACTTAGGAAACAATCCTGGATCGTCTCGAGAAAATCCTCTGATTCTGAGTTACCCTTAAGGTCATTCCAATCTATTTGGCCAAGGTTAAAGTCGCCTACTATACAGCCTTTGGTGTGTATGGAAGCCTTGTGCATTTCGTCCCAGATAAGTCGCTCATTGACTCTATCAAGATTGGGAGGTCTATATATTACTCCTGTGATTAATTTTTCCCTACCGTCGATTAATTCTATCCAAATTGTTTCTGTATTCCGCTCAGTTTTTATTTCCTTATTTATTTCACACATCAGATTATCTCTAACATAGATTGCTACTCCGCCTCCTTTCCTGGTCTGCCTATCGGTATGGAACAATTTGTAACCCGCAATTTGGTATTCTACAGGTAACTCACGTGAGTCTAGGTTGATCCATGTTTCAGTGAATGCTATTATATCGATTTTTTCGGTACATACCAAGGCCCTAATATCATCCATTTTGTTTCTCATACTTCTACTGTTCACGTAGTAGACATTTAAGTTAGTCGTGTTCTGAGTCCTTCCTTTACCGCGTTTAGTTTTAAACTCCCTGTATAATTTAGTTTTGTTATCATTCCTAACACTATTTCCCTGTAATCTTTCACTTTGTTTACCAGCTCCCACTGCAGTCTCCCCCACCCCGTGCCCATATGTTCCCCTAGCAGTTTAAAGACTTTGATATCCTTTGAACTGCCCCCTCTAGAGTCTCAGCCAGGGTTGCCACCCCATTCCGAGACAGGTGCACCGCATCCCTAGCATAAAGGTCCCTTCTGCCATAGAAGTTGTCCCAGTTGTCAATGAATGGGACTGATATTGACTTGCAATATCTGTCAAGACGGTCGTTGACACCAACTGCCTTTGACAACCATTCACTGCCAACTCTCTTAGGCAGGACACCGCATATGATAGGGATCCCTCCCTTAGCCCTAATACGATCTATAGCTGCCTTGAACTTATCAAGAAGCTCCCCGCTCCTACACTGGCCAATATCATTGCCTCCTGCACTGAGGCAGATAATGGGTTTGTTCCCATTACCAGACAAGATATTTTCCATCCTGTTAATTATATCTCCCACCCCAGCTCCTGGCAAACACACCCTCATCATATTTTTGTTTTTACCACAAAAAGCCCTGGCCAAGTACCTTACCTGTGAGTCACCAACAATTAAAGTTCTTATACCTTCCTTGTCAGCCTTGTCCCTGACTGTACTAACGTCCAATTCGTCTATCAAGGGACTGAACGAGTTGGTACACTTAGCTGCTGATGTCGTTGTTGACGTGTCCTTGGTGTGTTTTTTCATCACCAGCTTGGTCTTCCCTCTCCTCACAACCTTCCACTCGCTTGAGTTTTCGTCAGACACTGGCTTTCCCTGTCCCCCCTTCCCATCCTCGCCATCTCTTCTTTTAATTTCAGGTTCTCCATCGTGGCCCTCTCTATTTCTTCCTTGGCCCTCTCCAATTCTTCCATGGTCCACTACTATGCGTAGTAAGTTTTAGGTACAATTTAAACCATAAACTATCCGAAGGAAATTTTCTTAACTGTACTTCATAACTATGGAAGACATCGGATGAGTGGATACAGCTCTCGTCTCTCCTGTACTAAGGGGTCTTTGGTTCTCTCCCGAGACACTGTCAGTGGACCCAGCTGTGTACCGAGACTAACTTTTCAGTGTGCTGTATCCTATCTACCTCTAATGGGCCGTCAGTCTTATGGATCCTGCCTTCACTTTATAACTAGGACCTTCCTTATGCTGATATCCATGACCACACACTCTTAATGATGTCGTCAACACAAGAGGATTACTGTACCTGTACCACATGAGGATTACTGTACCTGTACCACATGAAAATTACTGTACCTGTACCACATGAGGATTACTATACTATAACACGTAAGGATTATTATACCTATAACACTTGAGGATTACTGAAACTGTACCACATGAGGATTACTGTACCTATACCACTTGGGAATTACTATACCTGCACTACTTGAGAATTACTGTACCTGTACCACATGAGGATTAATGTACCTGTACCACATGAGAATTACTGTACCTGTACCCCATGAGGATTACTGTACCTGTACCCCATGAAAATTAATGTACCTGCACCACATGAGAATAAGAGTAGCGGTACTTGATGCTGCTGAATAAACTCTGAATCTGGTCGTGAGTCGCAGCAGGCGGAACAGGACGCAGAGGCTATTTCACGGTAATGTAAATATATATATAACTCCTACAGCTGAGTCCTCCTTCCCCCTCGCTTCCTCCTGCTGTAGCGCCAACAGGTTTTTTTACTCTCTCTCTCTCTCTCTCTCTCTCTCTACACGTCCTAATCGTACACATGGCCGTCTCTCTTTACAAGCCGCTATACTTTACATACGTAGACCGCCTTTCTCTCTCTCCCTACATCCCGCTATACGTATAATGGCCATCTTTTTCTCCCTACACGCTGTTATACGTACACATTACCGTCTCGCCACATGCCGCTATACTTTACATACATAGACCGTCTTTCTCTCTCTCTGTAATGATTGTTTATCAGACCACAGCTTACAGCCCAGAGAAATACAACACATATAACAGTAAGTAGATGAGCAGAGGTACACCCATAAGTTGACACACCCTACAGTGACCCAGGAGACCTGACCCCGGCCACAGAGTACTTGAGTTAACCAGGTGATATGACCTACAACCACACCATGCCAAGACACACCCACCTTAGTGTTAATTGGGAGAGGTCATCTGCCGGCTCTCCTCCAATATAAAGGCCCTGCAGCCCTTTCCCCGCGTCATTCATTCACTCATTCATATTCAGACGACTTTCACAACACTATAGATGGAAGACGCAGTCACGCTCGTCACTCGTCGAGGTGGGGAGGGAGACTTCCCTCCCCACACCGCGTCTCCAGCAGCACCTGCTAGGCCTCCCTCAGGTCACACGTGAGTCTTTATCAGAGCTATCCATAGGGTGAGTTACTTACGGTGGGAAGTGTATTCATTCCATGTTTATGTCCGAGAGTCAGTGTCTAGTAACGTAAATATAATGTTCTAGTAACTTCGATATAATGTTCTATTAATTTGTCTGTGTCATTGAGTGAATAATAAATAGCTGTACCTAGAGTTGGCGTTTGAAAAGATGTCTCCTAAGAACGCACTATATACAAGTGTAAATAACTAACCGGCCACGCTACCAAACTTCCTCTCTTTACATCCTACAACTAAATATTCTATCTATACTTTCTACCTCTAAATCCCCCCATTACATCTCCCTACATCCCGCTATACGTACTAATGGCCGTCTCTCTCTCTCCCTGCTCGCCGCTATGCGTACACATGACCGTATCGCCACCCGCCGCTATACTTTACATTCATAGACCGTCTTTCTCTCTCTCCCTACACGCCGCTATACGTACACATGATTTTCTCTCCACACGCCGCTATATGTATCACATGACCGTCGCTGAACACGTCTCTATACGTACACATGACCGTCGCTGTACACGCCGCTATACGTATTCTACAACTATTTGTGCAGGTGGGGGTAGATATGCTCCGAAATTTTACGTCTGACCAGTGACAGCCCTCATATACCGATATGTATCGTCCATGGTCTCATATTGTTTCCCACAAAGTATGCACAGATAGTTGTTTTAGCTACTGTACATTTGACCGCCCCTCTCCCTACACTGCGCTATACGTACACATGACCGTCTCTCCACTCGCTGCTATATGTACATGACCGTGTATACACCCCCTATACGTACACACTATGACTACCTTAAGATGTAAGTCCCCGCCTCTGTTAGATTTAAATATTAATGTTCGTGTAAGTAAAGACTTCAAAAGAACTTAATCTACCCGTGGCAGTAAATCTCAACGACTCCAATTTTCTGAAACGACAAGAGTTGAATAAAAGTTGTAAAAAGTCGTGATTTCATTCTCCTTCCTCGTTATTCATGTAATTTAATTTTCACGACATTCATATCATATGTGGGTTTCTGGAGCTCTGATACCTGTACTTATTGTTTCGCTGTTTACCTTCACCTTCTTAACATAAGTCGTACGTTCATTTAGTATTCATTACATAGCAATGAGACTGTGGTGTAATTATTGTTTATGTGTCAGTACAACTAAAATCTTAAAAATAACTTTTTAAAACAAGATATTAGTCAGAGGAAGCGCATGAGTAAACACAAGAAGTTATATACAGAGTTTGTTTGTAGTACACCGTTAAGGGCATTTCAGACTTTACTGAATACACAAGGAAGCAGTCTGGCCAACACTGCGCTTGACCGCCTCCACTTCCCCAACTGTAAAGGGAAGTATCTCATCACAGTTGGGTGGTGTCGGTATAGCATTTCGACCAATAGTCATCAGGACAGGAGGCAAGTAACCTTCTGTATCCACTCGGCCTCTGCATCCCTCCGTACGAATTGAAGTTCGTAAATCAATATTAAC
>NW_024732241.1:0-8974 GCF_018991925.1 Homarus americanus | reverse complement strand
GGGAGGCAATATAGGATTACAAATACTTAAGTGAGGAGCTGAGATGTCTGACGAGTAAGGCTGAGTATTGAAGAAGATGGTAGGTAGTCACTGTGCCGTAGGTTTCCAGGATAGGTGATCCTAGTGTGGTCACTTCCCAGAGTGAACTGAACTCTCTTCGATCTGGAGCTGATGAGGAAGAATTGGAGGAGATGACGCAACAACCAGGATATGGAGAAGGGAAACCCCGGAGTAGTGACTAAGACTAGTCATACTCGGGTTTCGTCCTAGATGGCGTTGCTCGTGGTGTTGGGTAGGTAGATCATGACAATAGATAGCGTGGTTTGTAGTGCTGCGTAGGTAGATCATGACAATAGATGGCGTGGTTCGTAACACACCCCCCTCCAAAGACCTCCGTAGCGCGGGCGCGAAGGAGGTGATCACCTGGTGCGTCTGGAGAGTAGCTGCTGCATTTCCACTGGAGCTCGGGATAAGGCGTCCGCAATCAGGTTGTCCACCCCCTTTATGTGCCGGGACTTGTAGATTATAAGGCTGGGTGAGGAGAGCCCAGCGGAGGATTCGCTGATTGGAGGTCTTGTTGGTTTGGATGAACGTGAGCGGGTTATGGTCGGTGAAGACTAGGGTGGTTTGTGGGCGAGATTGGAGGTAACATTCAAACTTCTTTAGTGCCAACACCAGAGCCAGGGCCTCCTTCTCTATGGTCGAGTAGTTGGTCTGATGTTTTTTCAACTTGGCGGAGTAGTATGCCACAGGGTGAAGGACATCAGTGGTTGGGTCGGGTTGTAGGAGCACAACCCCCACTCCGACACTGCTAGCGTCGATTCGCAGATGGAAGGGGAAGGTGTAGTCAGGGGGGTGGACTACAGGCTTGGAGGCAAGGAAGGCTTTGAGGCGGTGGAAAGACTGGTCACACCTCTGGTTCCAGATGTAAGGGACCGCAGAACTGGTAAGGTCTGTGAGGGGTCCAGCCACGCTGTAGAAGATACTGCAGAACCGACGGTAGTAGCCGCATATCCCAAGGAAGCGCACGAGTTCCTTCCTCGTCCTTGGAGTGGGGAAGGACAAGATGGCTTTAACGTTTGCGTCCTTGGGTCTCACCATACCATGCCCAACGATATGTCCCAGGTAAGTCACTGAGGCCCGGCCAAAAGCAGATTTAGCCAGGTTTATGGTGAATCCAGTCTCTTGCAGTCGTGCGAACAGTATCTCCAAACGCACCAGATGTTCTTCCCAGCCGTTCGACACCACCACCAGGTCATCCAGGTAGGCGAACGTCCCATCTAGGTCCTGAATCAGGTAATTGAATGCCCTCTGGAATATGGCCGGAGCATTAGAAAAGTCAAACGCCATAACCAAATATTGAAAAAGACCAAATGGAGTTAAAAATGCTGAGATTATTTTTGCCCTATCCGTGAGTCCCACTTGATAATATCCTTTCAACATGTCCACCGTAGTAATAAATTTTGCACAGCCTATGCTGTCTATTATATCTTCAATCAAAGGTAAAGGGTAGGAGTCTGAGACAGTGACCTGGTTCACTTTACAATAATCGGTACAGAAACGAAAAGTGCTATCGGGTTTTGGAATGAGAAGGCAAGGTGAAGCCCAGGGGGAAGTACTAGGCTCAGCTAAGTTGTGTTTTAACAAAAAATCTACCTCCTTTTTCATAATCTCTCTTTTTTGTGGATTTAGTCGATATGCTGATTGCCTAATGGGTTGTAAACCATCTGAGATTAGCTTAATATCATGTTTAAGTATATTGCAAAACCCTGGGAGGTCTGACGTGACTTTAGGAAATGTTGATAATAACTTAGTGAGATTTTTTGCTTGAGATGGATTCAGAACAGAAAAATACTCATCCAAGTTGTCGAGTATGTGACTGTTAGCAGGGTTTTCTTTACGTAGAGCGAAGTCTAAATTCTCCAATAGGTCCATGTCATCTGTCTCCGGCTCCGGCCCTGACAAAACCGTATGCAATACAGGTAGGCTTATAGCCTCGGGGATGTCTTGCTCTGACTGCCTGGAATGGTAAAGTTTCATGTGATTAATGTGAACAAGTTGTGAATTTTTTCTGCGATCAGGAGTATGGACTATATAGTTGATGGGAGATAGTTTATTAGCAACTATATAGGGACCAGTAAACTTGCTTTTAAGGGGAGAGCCTGGAATGGGTAGAAAGAGTAACACTTTGTCACCTGGAGAAAATGATCTTTCAACTAATTTAGGTTGGGACTTCACCATTTTTTCTTGGACTTTTTTTAAGTTTGACTGAGTAATGGTTCGGACTTCAGTTAATTTGTCCCGTAAAGTGTCAATATATTGGGAAACTGTTGCGGGCTTAATAGATGAAGTGTCAAACCACTGCTCCTTTACTATTTTAAGGGGTCCCCTAATTTGTCTCCCATATAGTAATTCGAACGGGGAGAAACCCAATGACTCCTGGGGACATTCCCTGATGGCAAAGAGTAACAAGTCTATGCTTTCATCCCATTCCTTTTGGTGTTCTATACAGTATTTTTTTAGCATTGATTTAAAAGTTTGATGAAACCGTTCCAAGCAACCTTGGGATTGTGGGTGGTAAGCCGAAGATGTACACTGGTCCACACTGAGGTCTTTCATCACCTGTTTGAAAAGATTGCTCGTAAAATTGGTGCCCTGATCGGATTGGATCTCTTTAGGAATGCCTACTGAAGTGAAAAGGTGCAAAAGAGGTTTGATTACATTTTTTGAAGTGATGCTTTTAAGGGGAAAAGCCTCAGGATAACGTGTACTGGTATCCATAACTGTGAGCAGGAATTGATTTCCCTTCTTAGTCTTTGGTAATGGGCGCACACAATCCACAACAATCTTTTCAAATGGTGTAGAAAATACTGGGATGGGCTTAATGGGAGCTGCTGGTATACTTTCATTTGGTTTTCCTACCATTTGACAAATATGACAAGATTTTAGGTACTTTGACACATCCTTCCTAAGTCCAGGCCAGTAATAGTGTTGGAGGAGCTTTTTATATGTTTTCAGGATTCCCATATGTCCTGAAATACCATCATGGGCAAGGGCAATTAATGCTGGTCTGACTGAGGAGGGAATTACCACTTGATGTATTTCAGACCACGTGTCTAGATGGGTAAGCTCAGGGGGTCTATAGGCCCTTATCAAAACCCCTTCCGGATAATAAAAACACGGAGGGATCTTAAAATCTTTACCCTCAACTGCTGCATGATGAAGTTTATTCAAAGATGGATCAGATTGTTGAGCTTTAATGAGCTCATCCTTACTAATGGTCTTATTGTGCAGATCTTCTGTGGGTAGGAAGATATTGGAGGTGGTTTTAGATGAAGAGGGCCCATTTCGCTCACAGGCATTGGATCTTTCCTAATGGCTACTTGCACTTCCCCAGTAATCAAGGGACATTGGAGGTGCACTTTAGCTAAGGGATAGGAAGAATGGGATGAGAGATCTGAAATTAGAACACTCTCATTAGTAAATGCTGTAGATATATCAGGAATGACGTTAAACAGGAGGATAGATTGTGCTGCGCCCGTATCACGTAGTATACGAATAGGGAAAGAACGAGACCCCTCTATGATTGAAATTTTTCCCTCATAGGAGAATGAAGAGAAGAGATCCTGATGGGGCCTTTCCACATTGGTGGTTGCTATTGGTTTGAATTTGGGATCCAGGGAACTACTTTTAGAAGTTCGACACTTTGGGTGTTTACAAGACTGGATCGTATGGCCTGGTTTTTTACAGTAAGAACAATAAAACTTGGTTGCATCAGGGGGGGTAGGTGTGGGACCTTTCGACCTACCACTCACGTCCCCAAGGTTATCATCAGAGGAGGACCTAACATGCTGGAAAGTACCACGTTCCCTACTGCCCAGTGACTCCACCAGCAAGGCGTACGCATCAGCCAGCTCAGCCGCACGCCCTAAATTAACCTCTCCACGCTCCTCCACATGCTTCAAGATGTGAAATGGTATCTTGCTCTTCCACTCCTCCAGGACTACCAAGTTTAACAAATCCTGAAATGTGGAGGTCTCTGTAGCCTCTAACCACTTCTTGAAAAACCTAAGCTTTTCTTGAGCAAACTCAACAAAGGTGTGTGAAAATGTTTTGGTGAGTTTACGAAACTTCTGCCGGTATCTATCTCGCGTGATAGCATAAGAGGTGAGGATATTCTTTTTTACGTTATCATAGTCATCAGTCTGGTCTAAACAGTTATAAACTCTACGAGCCTTACCACATAATTCAGGAACTAACACCGACACCCACTGGTCCTTAGGCCACTCATTCTTCCCGGCTATTTTCTCAAAAGTCCTAAATGACCCGTCCATATCGGATTCATCAAACTCGGGAACAAGGGAAGAAGCATTAGCAGGGTTAAAAGCAGCAGAATGTCCCCAGGAGTCATTGGGTTTCTCCCCGTTCGAGTTACTATATGGGAGACAAATTAGGGGACCCCTTAAAATAGTAAAGGAGCAGTGGTTTGACACTCCATCTATTAAGCCCGCAACAGTTTCCCAATACATTGACACTTTACGGGACAAATTAACTGAAGTCTGAACCATTGCTCAGTCAAACTTAAAAAAAGTCCAAGAAAAAATGGTGAAGTCCCAACCTAAATTAGTTGAAAGATCATTTTCTCCAGGTGACAAAGTGTTACTCTTTCTACCCATTCCAGGCTCTCCCCTTAAAAGCAAGTTTACTGGTCCCTATATAGTTGCTAATAAACTATCTCCCCTCAACTATATAGTCCATACTCCTGATCGCAGAAAAGATTCACAACTTGTTCACATTAATCTCATGAAACTTTACCATTCCAGGCAGTCAGAGGAAGACATCCCAGAGGCTATAAGCCTACCTGTATTGCATACGGCTTTGTCAGGGCCGCAGCCGGAGACAGATGACATGGACCTATTGGAAAATTTAGACTTCCCTCTACCTAAAGAAAACCCTGCTAACAGTCACATACTCAACAACTTGGATGAGTATTTTTCTGTTCTGAATTCATCTCAAGCAAAAGATCTCACTAAGTTATTATCAACATTCCCTAAAGTCACGTCAGACCTCCCAGGGTTTTGCCATATACTTAAACATGATATTAAGCTAATCTCAGATGATGTACAACCCATTAGGCAATCAGCATATCGGCTAAATCCACAAAAAAGAGATATTATGAAAAAGGAGGTAGATTTTTTGTTAAAACATAACTTAGCTGAGCCTAGTACCTCCCCCTGGGCTTCACCTTGCCTTCTCATTCCAAAACCCGATAGCAGTTTTCGTTTCTGTTCCGATTATCGTAAAGTGAACCAGGTCACTGTCTCAGACTCCTACCCTTTACCTTTGATTGAAGATATAATAGACAGCATAGGCTGTGCAAAATTTATTACTACGGTGGACTTGTTGAAAGGATATTATCTCGATCAGGGGACTTTGTTATACTCGATCAGGGGACTTTGTTATACCTGATGAGTAGGATTTGTTATACTCGATCAGGGGACTTTGTTATACCTGATGAGTAGGATTTGTTATACTCGATCAGGGGACTTTGTTATACTCGACCAGGGTCCTTTTTTATGCTCGACCAGTGGCCTTTTTTATACTCGATTAGGGGGCTTTGTTATATTCGATTAGGGGACTTTGTTATACTCGATGAGGGGCATTTGTTATACTCGATCAAGGGCCTTTGCCATACTCGATCACGGGATTTTGTTATACTAGATCAGAGGGCTTTGTTATACTCGACCAGGGGCCTTTGTTATGCTCGATCAGAGGACTTTGTTATACTCGACCAGGAGACTTTGTTATACTTGATGAGAGGGCTTTGTTATATTCTATCAGGGGACATTACTGTACTCGACCAGGGAACTTTATTATACACGATCAGGGGACATGTTATACTCGATCAGGGGATGTGTTATACTCAACCGGTGGCCTTTGTTATACTCGATCAAGGGCCTTTGTTATACTCGATCAGGTGACTTTGTTATACTCGACCATGGGACTTTCTAATACTCGATCAGGGGACTTTGTTATACTCGATCAGGGGCCTTTGTTATACTCGATCAGGGGCCTTTGTTATACTATATAAGGGGCTTTTTTTATACTCGAAACAGGGGAATTTGTTATACTCGATCATGAGACTTTGTTATACTCGATCAGGGCCTTTATTATAGTCGATGAGGGGGCTTTGTTATACTCGACCAGGGTCCTTTGTTATGCTCGACCAGTGGCCTTTGTTGTACTCGATCAGGGGGCTTTGATATATTCGATTAGGGGATTTTGTTATACTCGAGCATGGAACTTTCTTATACTCGATCAGGGGACTTTGTTTACTCGAAAAGGGGACTTTGTTATTCTCGATAAGGGGACTTTGTTATACTCGATTAAGGGATCTTGTTATACTCGATCAAGGGTCTTTGTTATACTCGATCAGGGGCCTTTATTATACTCGATTAGAGGAGATTGTTATGCACGATCAGGGGATATGTTATACTCAATCAGGAGATGTGTTATACTCGATCAGGGGACGTTGTTATAGTCGATGAGGAGGCTTTGTTATACTCAACCAGGGGCCTTTGTTATACTCGATCAAGGGCCTTTGCTATACTCGATCACGGGATTTTGTTATACTAGATCAGGGTACTTTGTTATACACGATCAGGAGGTTTTGTTATACTCGATCAGGGGACTTTGTTATACTCGACCAGGGAACTTTGTTATACACGATCAGGGGATATGTTATACTCGACCATGGGACTTTGTTGTACTCGACCAGGGGACTTTGTTAGAGAATTTCCGACCATGCATTCCTTGTTGTACTCGACCAGGGGACTTCCCGGTTTTGTACTTCCGATTAGGGGACTTTGTTATACTTGACCAGGGTCCTTTCTTATGCTCGACCAGTGGCCTTTGTTATACTCGATCAGGGGGCTTTGTTTTACTCGATCAGGGGACTTTTTTATATTCGATCAAAGGACTTTGTTATACTCGATCAGCGGCCTTTGTTATACTCGATCAAGGACCTTTGTTATACTCGATCAGGGGACTTTGTAATCCTCGATCAGAAGACTTTTTTATACTCTATCAGGGGACTTTGTTATACTCGACCAGACGACATTACTATAATTTTCGACCAGTGAACTTTGTTTTACACGATGAGGGGATATGTTATACTCAATCAGGGGATGTGTTATACTCGATCAGGGGACGTTGTTATAGTCGATGAGGAGGCTTTGTTAAATTCAACCGGGGGCCGTTGTTATACTCGATCAAGGACCTTTGCTATAGTCGATCACGGGATTTTGTTATACTAGATAAGGGGACATTTTTATATTCGATTAGGGGACTTTGTTATACTCGATGAGGTGCCTTTATTATACTCGATCAAGGACCTTTGTTATACTCGATCAGGGGACTTTGTTATACTCGATCAGAGGACTTTGTTATACTCGATCAGGGGGCTTTGTTATACTCGATCAGGGGACATTACTATACTCGACAAGGGAACTTTGTTATACACGATCAGGTGATATGTTATACTCGATCAGGGGATGTGTTATACTCGATTAGGGGACTTTGTTATACTCGATTGGGAGGCTTTGTTGTACTCAAACGGGGCCCTTTGTTATGCTCGATCAGGGGCCTTTGTTATACTCGACCAGGGGATTTGATATACGCGATCAGGGGACGTTGTTATACTCGATTAGGGGTCTTTGTTATACTCGACCAGGGTGCTTTGTTATGCTCGACCAGTGGCCTTTGTTATACTCGATAAGGGGGCTTTGTTTATTCGATTAAGGGACTTTGTTATACTCTACCAGGGGCCTTTGTTATGGTCAACCAGGGGACTTTGTTATACTCAATCAGGGGACTTGTTTTACTCGATCAGGGGGCTTTGTTTTCCTCGACCAGGGGACTTTGTTATACTCGATCATGGGACTTTGTTATACCTGATTTGGGGACTCTGTAATATTCGATGAGGAGGGCTTTGATATACTCGACCAGGGACCTTTGTTATGCTCGATAAGGGGACATTGTTATACTTGATGAGGGGCCTTTGTTTTACTCGATCAGGGTACATTACTATACTCGACCAGGTAACTTTGTTTTACACGATCAGGGGATATGTTATACTCGATCAGGGGACTTTGTTATACTCAGTCAGGAGGCTTTGTTATACTCAACCCGGGGCCTTTGTTATACTCGATCAGGGGACTTTGTTATACTCAGTGAGGAGGCTTTGTTATACTCAACCCGGGGCCTTTGTTAAACTCGATCAGGGGAATTTGGTATACTCGATCAGAGGACTTTGTTATACTCGATCAGGGGTCTTTGTTATGCTCGATCAGGGGACTTTGTTATACTCGATCAGGGGACTTTGTTGTACTCGATTAGGGAGGGCTTTGTTTTCCTCGATCAGGGGGCTTTGTTATACTCCATCAGGGTCTTTGTTATTCTCCATTAGGGGCCTTTGTTATACACGACTAGGGGACTTTGTTATTTTCGATCAGGGGACTTTGTTATACTTGATCAGGGGACTTTGTATTATTCGGTCAGGGGAGCTTTGTTATGCTCGACCAGGGGCCTTTGTTATGCTCGATAAGGGGACTTTGTTATACTCGATTAGGGGGGGCTTTGTTTTCCTTGATCAGGGGACTTTGTTATACTCCATCAGGGTCTTTGTTATTCTCCATTAGGGGCCTTTGTTGTACTCGACCAGGGGACTTTGTTATTTTCGGTCAGGGGACTTTGTTATTCTTGATCAGGGGACTTTGTATTATTCGGTCAGGGGGGCTTTCTTATGCTCGACCAGGTAACTTTGTTATACACGATCAGGGGATGTGTTATACTCGATCAGGGGACTTTGTTATACTCAGTCAGGGTGCTTTGTTATACTCAACCCGGGTCATTTGTTATACTCGATCAGGGGAATTTGGTATACTCGATCAGAGGACTTTGTTATACTCGATCA
>NW_024732240.1:0-8448 GCF_018991925.1 Homarus americanus | reverse complement strand
TGTATATATATATATATATATATATATATATATATATATATATATATATATATATATATATATATATATATATATATATATATATATATATATATATATATATATATATATATATATATATATATATATATATATATATATATATATATATATATATATATATATATATATATATATATATATATATATATATATATATACAGTATATATATATACAGTATTACCCCGCCTAACGCGGTTTCACTTAACGCGTTTTATCATATACGCGGTGCCTCGCCAGAGCTGAACTTTCACTTAACACGGATTTTTTTCCACATATACGCGGTGAGTGTCCGGCTCGAGACGCTATTTTTAGATTTGCCCCACCCGCCACCCTGCCTGACTGCCTGTTTTAGCTCATAAAATTCATACAAATTACCCGGCCAGAATATAATTTACATTGCTGGAATTCTTATAATTTGGTGATCATTTTGAATATAAACATCATATTTTTGCATTAGACATACAAATTTTAGATAAAAAATTTTCTCAAATTAACTATGTTATCTTTTGCGCAAAATATATGACATTTATATTCAAAATATTCATGGTCTTACAAGGAATCCAGCAATGTCAATTATATTATCCTAACTTTAGTTTGAGGTATTATTTATTAAAATTTAGTGGTTATCCCACACATCTCCTTGGGACGGTTGGTGGGGGGTGGGGGGGAGGGAGGGACCGACCGACCATCTGTTACCCTGTGAAGAATTATTTTTTTTTTTATTAACTGAAGATATTTGTTTTAGCTCATAAAATTCATACAAATTACCCGGTCTGAATATAATTTACATTGCTGGAATTCTTATAATTTGATGATCATTTTGAATATAAACATCATATTTTTGCATTAGACATACAAATTTTAGATAAAAATTTTTCTCAAATTAACTATGTTATCTTTTGTGCAAAATATATGACATTTATATTCAAAATATTCCTGGTCTTACAAGGAATCCAGCAATGTCAATTATATTATCCTAACTTTAGTTTGAGGTATTATTTATTAAAATTTAGTGGTTATCCCACACATCTCCTTGGGACGGTTGGTGGGGGGAGGGAGGGACCGACCGACCATCTGTTACCCTGTGAAGAATTATTTTTTTTTTTTATTAACTGAAGATATTTGTTTTAGCTCATAAAATTCATACAAATTACCCGGTCTGAATATAATTTACCTTGCTGGAATTCTTATAATTTGATGATCATTTTGAATATAAACATCATATTTTTGCATTAGACATAGGCCCTACAAATTTTAGATAAAAAATTTTCTCAAATTAACTGTTATCTTTTGTGCAAAATATATGACATTTATATTCAAAATATTCCTGGTCTTACAAGGAATCCAGCAATGTCAATTATATTATCCAAACTTTAATCTGAGGTATTATTTAATACTAAATGTTAAAAACCCTGGAAGGGAGGATTGGTGGGGGGTGGGGGGGAGGGTTGGGACTGACCGCGCGGTTGGAAGAGGGGGGGAGGCAAGGTGGGGTACTTTGATTGACAGATAGTGTTGTGAAGATTATTTTTTTTTTTATTAACTGAAGATATTTGTTTTAGCTCATAAAATTCATACAAATTACCCGGTCAGAATATAATTTACATTGCTGGAATTCTTATAATTTGGTGATCATTTTGAATATAAACATCATATATTTTGCATTAGACATACAAATTTTAAATAAAATTTTTTCTCTGGGTAACTATGTTATCTTTTGTGCAAAATATATGACATTTATATTCAAAATATTCCTGGTCTTACAAGGAATCCAGCAATGTCAATTGTATTATCCTAACTTTAGTTTGAGGTATTATTTATTAAAATATAGTGGTTTTCCCCCAAAAATTTCTCAGAGAGGGAAGAGCCGGCAGTGTAGTGTGAGAGGGGGAGTGAGTTGAGTCCATTATTTGAATGGACATTAACTTGGCGACTGTATTTCTCTATTTCTCTTAAGTATTAATTGTGTGCATGTACCATCATAAAATTAAGATGTTATTTTTACTACAACATAGGTATGTGCCTTCAAAAAGTGGAGTTTGGGGGTCGGGCCGGTTTCTATTGGAATTAATCCCATATGTTCTGTTGTTCACTTAACGCGATTTCACTTAACGCGGGACCCTCTGGGTTCAATTGACCGCGTTAAGTGGGGTACAACTGTGTATATATATGTATGTATGTATATATATATATATATATATATATATATATATATATATATATATATATATATATATATATATATATATATATATATATATATATATTTGTGTAATAAATGTATGTAGTAAGTACATACTGGTAACCTTTTTCACTCAAATCCTAATGAAACACCACAATTAGAATACGGTGGTTGCTGTTGAACCACATGTTGTATAAATAGTCGGAACACAGCCACACCACCGAGACGAGGGAACACTCCCACCACGCTTCAGTGACGTCACTAGTGTTTACACTACACCAGCGGGTATAATTTGATGACATTACTTGAAGTGAATTGGCCTTATTTAAAAAAATCAAGGATGGTTGGTAAAGGACTACTGAGTCAGTGGGTAAGTGTCACATTTGGGGTACTGGTCTTATACAGCAAATAGAGCTCAAAAGCTACTTTTTAAATGGAAATTTGGGGGGGGCGTCTTATGCACCCCGCCGCCTTATAGGCCGTGATATACGGTATATATATATATATATATATATATATATATATATATATATATATATATATATATATATATATATATATATATATATATATATATATATATATATATATATATATATATATATACTGTTTACGATTTTCTTTGTCCAATAATAGTATATATATCGTATTTTGCCTTTAATTGCCCTCAGCATGAAGACCAGAGTTGAGTTTTTCTCTTCATAACTTTATTTTATTGATGTCCTCAGTAGCGGGTTCAGCCTTTCTAGGCGAACTTTAGCGAGGCTGCTTCTCTTAGCGTTCCTTCCGGAATGCTGACCTTCCGGTCTTACTAGCATTCTAGAGTTATGTTGAGATAGACTTGGATCCTTATATGGGTTATATCACAAAAACTGTTTTTTAGAAAAAAATGGCTTTTTTTTTTAACAATAACACGTGCCAATGGTAGCTGTAACGGAGGGACCAATACCAACTCTCTTTCTTTGACTGCGTAGAATAAGGCTCTATTCTAGACCAAACCAGACTTTTTTGGTGTAGGAAAATGCTTTCTGTGGTCTGCCATGACCTGCAGAAAGTATTGCTTTTGTTCTTCATCAAAAGTAATCAGCATGCTATACTCTGTCATCAGTGCAACTCCTCTTTCTGCCAAATCGTTTACAAATTGGAGATGTGTGGCTACTTCCTTGGCTTTCTGGAATGCAGCATCTGACTCCCAGTCTTCAGGGGTCTTCAGTAGGACACTGTCATTTAGCTCCAAAATTCGAAAGAATTTACAGGATTGTCTGCAGAAAAAAGAGCTGGTCTTTTTCTCCTGAATGGCAGACATGTCTACTAAAACCTTCTTAGGTGGAGCATCTCCTGGGCCATCGGTCTTTTGTCTTCCAGAGTGTGGTAGCGTTGGAGCTCCCTCAACAGCCAGAGGTTTTGTGCAGGAGCGAAATGGGGCACAGGAACAAAGAACCAAGGTCTTGAGATATACCTTCAGATATACCTTGCATACTGCCTCCTGTGGAGTCAGCTTGAATTGAGCCAGGAACATCCAGAGCTTCAAAGAAAAGATGGTTTTGGTCATCCACCTGGCGCGATGGAGACCTCATGGAGCCCGATTAAGTGGATCCCATGGGGAGGAACCCTGCCCAGGAAGATGATTGATAGCTCCAGCAGTTCTTGGTAGTCATCCTGCTGGTGGATCTTAAATTGTTCCGTCGTAAACTTGATGATCTCGTCTGCGATTTCCAGCAACCACAGATCTGAGTTCTTGTCCATTGCTGCATCACTGTTAAGGGAATGCTTATACAGTGATCCCTCGGTTAACGAGCGCCTCGGTTAACGAGATTTCGGTTAACTATTTTTAACTTCGGTTAACGAGCAATCCCTCGATTAACGAGATTTTTACGAGCCGACTTCAACATGTTTTCGCTTGCATTTGGCGGTCCACCAGCTGTAGTAATAGTCCGCCAATACAGTAATTGGTTTTAGGGCTTAAATTCCTTACTATTTTAGTAAATATCAAGAAGTTTATACTATTCAATAATTTTAAAAGTTTAATATTAACTTTTTTAGTCATTTTAACAATTATTGAACATAATTGAAGGTAAAGAAACTAGTTTCTGGCGTGCCATCCAGCCTGTTAACACACCAGACAGGTGTTAGTCTCTCTGTTTTCAGTGGAGGTAACATTTTGCTTGAGACTCTCTTCAACTAAACGCTTTTTTTCTGTGTTTCCAAGCAAATTATTGGTCATTTTGAAATTTATTTTACATATTGACAATATATAATGCAGTGCAGTGTTGATTTAAAGAAAATAATCTTGAATTACACCAAGAGAACTAAAATTTTATGGGTGAAATGGTGCCATGGGGTGACTTCTCTTCCACCCCAAAGCCTTCTCTTCTCTCCTTCTCCTCCACCCCCATTCTAATTCCATCATCATCATCATCATCCAGGAGCCTTCTACATACACACCTCAAAGTAAGTGTACTTTTCTACCTTTTTTGTTGAATTTAGGCAATTTTCGGTGAGCTGGAACCAATTACCCAAAAACCCATTGAAACAATGGTTTCGTTTAACGAGTTTTTCGGTTAACGAGCAACCTGCTGGAACGGATTGTGCTCGTTAACCGAGGGACCACTATATTAATTAACCTCCACTGCTTCTGGAAACATTTGAAAATCAGGATATTGGGAACTGTCGACAAACCCATCACCGAGGTGAAGGCCACTCCCAACACAATTTCAAGAATGTGGCGTTGACAGGCCAGATGTAAGAGTTCCTTCTCCATCTTTCACTCCAACAGAATACAGGTTCCATTCACTCTACCTGTATTAGATGCTATCATGTTGAAACACATCACCACAACACGGTCTTTTACTGACAATTGCTCAATAGCCCCATTGACAGCCTCTGCCACAGAATTTCCAGTGCCAGACAGTAGTTTCGGGACCCGGATGAGCTGCATTACATCGCCTCCAGAAAGGAGGATTGGAAGAATGTCAACTTCATATAATGGTGAAATTTCAAATCTCAGTACTAACCCCTCAATATTGTTTGATAGAGCTAATATTTTCAGTGAATTATTTTCTCATTATATGAAACATTTTGGGAAGGTGCCGCATTTAAAAATGGGAACCTATTTTTTTGAGACCACCTTACTGTATAGTGTACAGTATCCACACTACTCCTATTGGACAGTCATACCTATGGGACCCATCTTTACTTATATTTACAAGAAGACACATTTCCCATTGATTATTGCTCTTCTAGATACTGACAGCTTCTTTCCTGGAGATTCCTGAATAACAGTGAAGAAAATGTTTGGTAATGAGAAGTATCCTTTAGGCCTTAATAGATAGGAAAAAAACAGTGTCTACTCTCCTAGGAGGAGCATGTCAGTTCACTCCTTAGAGCTTATGTAGTAACAACTCCCCTTTCTAATTTAGTTGGATTTAGATTATGAGAGTTGCCTGACTTAAGAGGTTACACTAGAAATGGAGGACTGTTCCTTAAATTCTTTTTTATAGCAAAACCCATTGTCAGCCCCAGGTGTCTTGGATACTCCCCCTGCTCCTTTTATATGTGCATTATAGTCACCTGGAAACGAATTTCAAAATGATGGAGTGTTCATGAAATCAAATATGAAAAACAGAAGATGTGGCATTAAGCATGCTGTTGAGACAGTAATAACTTTATGAGATCTGCCTCATGAGGGTAACTTTTGTGGGCTACGGATGAGATGGGGAGGGAAGGGCATTTAGTGTACTCAAAGTGGGTTAACAGATCATCCTGAACTTGCATTACAGGGAACAATAAGGAGATCCCAATAAACAAACTGTATTAGGAGAGTCACCTGGCTGTGGGCTCTGATAGAATATAGGATTTCATGATTAATCATCTTTCATTCTTTATCACAATAATTTTACATTTCTGTAGAGTACATCCCTGCTACAGACAATACTGGTACTATCTTTGAATTTCTCCAATATTTTGCAAATTTCTTTTGAGGAATTCATAAACTTTTAACTAGTCCTATAAACTACTGCTTTTGGAGTCTGAAGAGGGAACTTCAAACCTTGATGCATGCATCTCTCGGAGATGTAAAAGAACTGAAAGTCATCAAAAATTACTATACTTACTTTATTATTAGGTCCAGTACCATCAGCGTCAGTGGCAATAACTGTAGCCATGAAGGTACCAGGGGGTGATGCCTCAGGGATGGTGATGGGTCGCACTGACATGCTAAACACAGGTGGATTATCGTTGGTGTCTTCTACCGTAACTAACACCGAACATGTTGACTGAAAATATATAAATATTAAAATGAATATTTTCTAATAAATGAGTGGGAACAGTACTAATACTGTACAAATAAAATTCTAATAGCCTAAATCAATAAATACAAAAAAGAAACTAAATGCAAAAGAATTTAAGTTGTAAACATTGCAGTCATCCCTCTCCAACCAGTTTTCAGTATCCACTATTATTGATTGTCACCAGTTTTTCATACCATTCTGTAAAGTTTTAAGTATCCACAGGGTTCCACCATGAAGTCAAGTGGAGAAGTCAGACGGGGTATGCAGCACGGAGCACCTTAGCTAGGGGTAGGCAGAGTGGCAGCTTTCCAAATCTCTCTGTGCGTGCGTGCGTGCGCATGTGTGTGTGTGTGTGTGTGTGTGTGTGTGTGTGTGTGTGTGTGTGTGTGTGTGTGTGTGTGTGTGTGTGTGTGTGTGTGTGTGTGTCTGTGTGTGTGTGTGTGTGTGTGTGTGTGTGTGTGTGTGTGTGTGTGTGTGTGTGTGTGTGGCATGAGGATATGGGGTGAGGGTATTGAGGGTGTGTGTGGGGTGGCGAGGGGTGTGTGTGGGGTGAAGTAGGGGTGTGTGGGGTGAAGTAGGTGTGTGGGTGGTGTTGAAGGTGTGTGTGGGTGGTTGTTGGAGGATGTGGGTGGTTGTTGGAGGATGTGTGGGTGGTTGTTGAGGATGTGTGTGTGTGTGTGTGTGTGTGTGTGTGTGATGTAGGTGGTGTTGGTGTGTGTAGCACCTATGCCACTTGTGGTGTAATGGTGAGTGTATGTATATATATATATATATATATATATATATATATATATATATATATATATATATATATATATATATATATATATATATATATATATATATATATATATATATATATATATATATATATATATATATATATATATATATATATAATAAAATAAAATAAAATAATAATACAAAAAAATTAAAAAGAAAAAGAAAAATACAGTAGACCCTTGCCATTTGCAGTAAGGTGATGGTGGCTAGCTCGTGAAACTTTTCCCTCAGCACAACGAGTCACCCCACACACCCACAGCATCACCTTTCCCTCCGTTCTCGCTCAACCATTGCCTGTGATGCAGTATTTCGTTTTGTACTCTCAAAACTTTATCGTTTCTGTATGAAATGGACCCTAAGAGACTGCCTAGTGTCAGTGCTAGTGATGCTAGTGGAGTGAAATGTAAAAGGCAGAAGTTAGTGATGACCCTGACAAAGAAAGTTGAATTACAGTATTACCCCGCCTAACGCGGTTTCACTTAACGCGTTTTATCATATACGCGGTGCCTCGCCAGAGCTGAACTTTCACTTAACACGGATTTTTTCCACATATACGCGGTGAGTGTCCGGCTCGAGACGCTATTTTTAGATTTGCCCCACCCGACACCCTGCCTGACTGCCTGTTTTAGCTCATAAAATTCATACAAATTACCAGGCCAGAATATAATTTACATTGCTGGAATTCTTATAATTTGGTGATAATTTTGAATATAAACATCATATATTTTGCATTAGACATACAAATTTTAGATAAAATTTTTTCTCTGAGTAACTATGTTATCTTTTGTGCAAAATATATGACATTTATATTCAAAATATTCCTGGTCTTACAAGGAATCCAGCAATGTCAATTATATTATCCTAACTTTAGTTTGAGGTATTATTTATTACAAAAAAGTTAAGTATTCTGGTTTTCCCACACATCTCCTTGGGACGGTTGGTGGGGGGTGGGGGGGAGGGAGGGACCGACCGACCATCTGTTACCCCTGAAGAATATTTTTTTTTTTTTATTAACTGAAGATATTTGTTTTAGCTCATAAATTCATACAAATTACTCGACCAGAATATAATTTACATTGCTGGAATTCTTACAATATGATGATCATTTTGAATATAAACATCATGGATTTTGCATTAGACATACAAATTTT
>NW_024732239.1:0-27187 GCF_018991925.1 Homarus americanus | reverse complement strand
TAGCCATGCATTGCTTGGACACCCCAGGCACACACCTGAAACCCAGGCACATCCCACCCCAGGCACACCTCCAGACACCCCAGGCACTGACTCACAGGTACACCAGACACCCCAGGCACACCACACCCCAGGCACCTCAGACACCCCAGGCACCCCAGCCAATCCCAGGTGCACCCCTGACACTCCCAGGCACCTCAGACACCCCAGGTGCACCAGACCTCCCCAGGCACCCACACCCCAGGCACACCTTCACACTCCCCAAGTACTCCTGGACACTCCCTGGTTCTTTCTGACCTCCCAGGTACACCTCTATGACACTCCCAGAACACTTCTGACACTCCCAGGCACACCTCTGACACTCCAGGCACACCCCTGACACTCCTCAGGTAAACCTGACACCCCAGGCACACAACTGACATTCCCAGGTACACCCTGACACCCAGGCACACCTCAGACAATCCCAGGCATACAGCCAACACCCCAGGCACACCACTGACACTCCCAGGCACACACCTGAAACCCCAGGCACATCCCAGACACCCCAGGCACACCCCAGACACCCCAGGCACACCCCGACACCCCAGGCACACCTCAGACACCCCAGGCACACCTCACATACCCCAGGTGCACCAGACACCCCAGTGCACCCCAGCCACCCCAGGCAGCACCCAGACACCCCAGGTGCACCTCAGACACTCCCAGGTGCACCAGACACCCCAGGCACCTCAGACACCCCAGGCACACCTCTGACACTCCCAAACACTCCCTGACACTCCCTGGTTCTTTCTGACTCTCCCAGGCACACCTCAGACACTCCCAGGAACACCCTGACACTCCAGGCACACCTGACACTCCCCAGGTACACCTGACACTCCCCAGGTAAACCCCGACACCCCAGGCACCCTCTGCACCACCAGGCACACCCCAGACACCACCAGGCACATCTGGACACCTGCACCTCCTGACACCGCACATGACACCCCAGGCAAACCCCAGACACTCCCGGCACACCCCTGACACTCCCAGGTACACCTCTGACACTCCTCAGGTACACCTCTGACACTCCCCAGGCACACCTCTGACACTCCCAGGCACACCTCAGACACCCCAGTCACACCTCTGACACTCCAAGGTACACTTCTCACACCCCAGGTACACCTCTGATACCCTGGTGCACACCTGACACTCCTGTACACCTCTGACACTCCCAGGCACACTCTGACACTGCTGTGCACACCCCAGACACTGACAGGCACACCTCTGACACTCCCAGGCACCTCTGACACCCCAGGCACACCCCCACACCCCAGGCACACACCTGACACCCCAGGCACTCTACACTCCAGGTACACCTCTGACACCTCAGGCACCCCAACACTCTGGAGTACACCACTGACACTCCCCAGGCACACCCCTGACACCCCCAGGCACACCAGACACCCCAGGCACACCCCAGACACTCCCGCAGGCACACCCCTGACACCCCAGGCACACCTCCAGACACCCCAGGCACACCCCACATACCCCAGGTGCACCTCAGACCCCAGGCAGCACCCCAGCCACCCCAGGTGCACCCCAGACACCCCAGGCACCTCAGACACCCCAGGTGCACCAGACACCCCAGGTGCACCTCAGACACCCCAGGTACACCTCTCACCCCCAAATACTCCCAGACACTCCCTGGTTCTCTGACCTCCCAGGCACCTCAGACACCCAGGAACACCTCAGACACTCCCAGGCACACCTCAGAAACTCCCAGGCACACCTGACACCCCAGGTACAACCCATTCACTCCCCAGGCACCTCTGTCACTACTCAGGCACACCCCAGACACTACCAGGCAAACCCCAGACACCCCAGGCACACCCTCTGACACTCCCAGGTACACCTCTGACACCCCCAGGCACACTGACACTCCCAGGCACACCTCAGACACTCCCAGTTACACCTCTGACACTCCCCAAGAACACCTCTCACACCCCAGGCACACCCTGATACTCCCAGCATAACCCTGACACTCCCAGGCAACCGCTGACACTCCCCAGGCACACCATGACACTGCCAGGCACACCTTCAGACACTGACAGGCACACCTCCTGATACCCCAGGCACACCTCACACCCCAGGTACACCTCTGACACTTGCACTCTTCTCTACACCCCTGGCACACCCTCTGACACTCCCCAGGCAATTCCCCAACACCCCAGGCACACCCCAGACACTCCCCAGGCACACCTCTGACACTCCCAGGCACACCCCAGACACCCCAGGACACCCAGACACCCCAGGCAAACCCCAACACCCCAGATACACCTGACACTGCACACCCCCAGACACCCTGCACACCTCTGACACTCTGTGCACACCTGCACCCCAGGCACACCGCCGACACTTCCGGTGCACACCTCCGACACTCCCCAGGCACACCTCTGATACCCCAGGCACACCCTGATACCCAAGGCACACCGCTGACACCCCAGGCACACCTCTGACACTCCCAGGCACACCCCTGACACTCCAAGGCACCCTGACACCCCACCTCTGACACACCCAGGCACCTCTGACACTCCCAGATACACGCCAGACACTGACAGGCACACTCTGAACCCCAGCACACCTCACACCTGCAGCATACCTCTGACACTCCCCAGGACACCCCAGACACTCCACAGGCACACCTCTGACACTCCCCAGGTCACCCCTGACACCCCTGGCACCTCTGACACTCCCAGGCACACCCCCACGCTCCCAGGCACACCTCTGACACTCCCAGGTACTCCACTGATACCCCTGGTACCCTCTGACACCCCAGGCACCCCAGACACCAGGAACACCACAGACTCACAGGCACACCTCTGACACTCACAAGCACACCTCTGACACTCCCCAGGCACACCCTGACACTCCCTGGCACTCCTCTGACACCCCAGGCACACCTAAGACACCTATACACCCCAGACACTCCCCAGGCACACCCCCAGACACCCCAGGCACACCCCAGACACCCCAGGCACACCTGACACCAGGCACATCTCTGACACTGAGGCACACCCTCCTGACACCCAGGCACACCTCGACACCTCAGGCACACCTCTGACACCTCAGGCACACCTCTGACACTCCCCAGGCACACCTCTGACACCAACAGGCCACCCCAGACACCCCAGGCACACCCCAGACACCCCAGGCACACCCCAGACACCCCCAGACACCCCAGACACCCCAGGCACACCCCAGACACCCCAGGCACACCCCAGACACCCCAGGCACACCTCAGACACCCAGGCACACCCCAGACACCCCAGGTACACCTCAGACACCCCAGGCACCCCAGACACCCCAGGCACCCCAGACACTCCCAGGCACACCACTGACACCCCAGGCACACTCTCTGACAGCCAGGCACACCCCAGACACCCCAGGCATACAACTGACACCCCCAGGCACACCACTGACACTTCTAGGCAGACCTCTGACACTCCCCAGGTGCACTCTGACACCCCAGCAGCACCTCTGACACCCCAGGTACACTCCACACCCCACAACTTACACTCCCAGGCACACCTCTGGACACTCTGGTTAAACCCCTGACACTCCCAGGCACACAACTGACATTCCCAGGCACACCTCTGACACTGCCAGGCACACCCCAGACAATCCCAGGCATACAGCTAACACCCCAGGGCACACCTCAGACACTCCCAGGCACACCCCTGACACCCCAGGCACACCAGACACTCCCAGGCACACCACACACCCCAGGCACCTCACACCCCAGGCACCCCAGCCACCCTCAGGCACACAGACTCCCAGGCACCAGACACTCCCCAGGCACCAGACACCCCAGGCACCCCAGACACCCCCAGGCACACCTCTACACTCCCAAATACTCCCCAGACACTCTGGTTCTTTCTCTGACCTCCCAGGCATACCCTCAGACACCCCAGGAACACCTCAGACACTCCCAGGCACACCTCAGACACTTCCAGGTACACCTGACACCCCAGGCACACCCCATTCAATTCTGGTACCTCTGTCAATGCCAGGCACACCCCTGACACTACCAAGGCACTCCTCTGACACTCCCAGGTACTCTCTGATATTCAGTACACCTTCAGACACCTGGGAAAACCCCAGACACCCCAGGTACACACTGACACTCCGGCACACTCTGACACCCCCAGGCACACCTCTGACACCCCAGGTACACCCTCTGACACTCCCCAGGCACACCCTGACACCCCAGGCACACCTCAGACACCCAGCACCCCACACCCTGCACACCTCTCACTCCCCAGGTACACCTCTGATAATCCCAGGCATAACCTGACACTCCTGCACACCGCTGACACCCCATGTACACCCATGACACTGCCAGGCACACCTCACAGACACCGCAGGCACACTCCTACACCCCAGGCACACCTCACACTCCCAGGCACACCTCTGACACTGCCAGGCACACCTGACACCCCAGGCACACCTCTGACACCTCAGGTGCACACCTCTGACACCCCAGGCACTCTTTCTTACACCCCTGCACATCTCTGACAATCCCAGGCACTCCTCAACACCCCAGGCACACCCCAGACACCCCAGGCACACCCCTGACACCCCAGGTGCACCCCAGACACTCCCAGGTACACCACTGACACTCCCAGGCACACCCTCTGACACCCCAGGTACACCTCTGACACCCCAGGCACACCCTTGACACTCCCAAGCACACCCCAGACACTCCCCAGTTACACCTCTGACACTCCTCAAGGCACACCTCTCACACTTCCAGTACCCTGATAATTCCCAGGTATAACTCTGACACTTAGTACACTGCTGACACCCAGGTACACCCATGACACTGCCACTCTGACACCCCAGGCACACCTCAGACACCCAGGTCACCCCACACTCCCCAGGCAAACCTCTAACACTCCCTGACACACTCTCCGAGACCGGACACCCTCAGACACTCCCAGGTACACCTCTGACACCCCAGGCACACCACACTCCCAGTACACCGCCGACACTCCCAGGTACACCTCCGACACTCCAAGATACACCTCTGGATACTCCCAGGTACACCCTGATACCCAAGGCACAACGCTGACACCCTGCACACCTGACACTCCAGGCACACCCCTGACACCCCAGGCACTCCTCTGACACTCCCAGGTACTCCTCTGACACCCCAGATACACCTCAGACACTGATCAGTACACTCTGATACTCCCCAGGTACACCTCTGACACTGCAGGCACACTCTCCACTCCTGCAGAACACCCCAGACACTCCACAGGCACACCCTCTGATACTCCCAGGCACACCTCTGACACTCCCTGGCACTCCTCTGACACTCCCAGGCACACCCCAGACACTCCCCACACCCCAGACACCCCAGGTACACCACAGACACCCCGGCACCCTCAGACACCCCAGGTGCACTCTCCTGACACCCCAGGCACCCTAGACACCCCAGGCACCCCACACACCAGGCACACCCCAGACACCCCAGGCACACCTCAGACACCCCCAGGCACACCTCAGACACTCCCAGGCACACTCCCCTGACAGTCCCAGGCACCTCTGACACTCCTGTGTACACTTCCGACACTCCAGGTACACCTCTGATAATTCCCAGGCACACCTATGACACTCCACACACCGCTGACACCTCCAGGCACACCCCTGACACCCCAGGCACACCCCTGACACCCCAGGCACACTCTGACACCTGGCAGGTACACCTCTGACACTCCCAGGCACACCCCTGACACTCCCAGGCACACCCCAGACACTGCAGGTACACTCTGACACCCCAGGCACACTCTCACACTCCCAGGTACACCTCTGACACTCCCCAGAACCCACTGACACCCCTGGCACACCTCTGACACTCCCAGGTACTCCCCTAACACCCCAGGCACACCCCAGACACCCCAGGCACACCTCTGACACTCCTAGGTACACCCCAGACCCTCAGGCACACCTGAGACACTGCAAACCTAACACCCAGGCACACTCTGACACTGGGGCACACCTCAGACACCCCCAGGTACACCCACACCCCAGGCACACCTCCGACACTCCCAGGCACACCTCACACTCCCAGGCACCGACACCCCAGGCAACACCTCTGACACTCCCAGGCACACCCTCTGACACTCCAAGGCACACCGCTGACACTCCCAGGCACACCCCGACACTCCCAGGCACACCCCTGACACTCCAGGCACTCCCTGACACTCCCAGGCACTCCTCTGACACCCCAGGTACACCGTGACACCCCAGATGCCCCAGAATACAGGTACACTCTGACACCCCAGGCACACCGCTCACACTCGCAGGTACACCTCTGACACTCCCAGGCACACCTCAGACACTCACAGGCACACCTCTGACACCCCAGGCACACCCCTGACACTCCTGGCACCCCCTGACACCCCCAGGCACACCCCCACGCTCCCAGGCACACCTCTGACACTCCCCAGGCACACCCTCAGACACCCCAGGCACACCTCAGACACTCCCCAGGCACACCTCAGACACCCCAGGTACACCTCAGACACTCCCAGGTGCACCCCTGGACACCCAGGCACCTCCAGACACCCCAGGTACACCACTGACACTCCCCAGGCACACCTCTGACACTCCAGGTACACCTCAGACACCCCAGGCACACATCTGACACTCCCAGGCACACCACTGACACTCCCAGGCACACTCCTGACACCTGCACCTCTGACACTCCCAGGTGCACCTCTGACACCCCAGGTACACCTTGGATACCTCTAGGCACAACCCACACTCCCCAGGCACACCTCTGACACTCTGTGTTAAATCCTGACACCTGAGGCACAATAACTGACATTCCCCAGGCACACCTCTGACACTGCCAGGTACACTGTAGACAATCCCAGGCATACAGCTAACACTCCCCAGGCACACCCCAGACACCCCAGGCACACCCCTGACACCCCAGCACACCCAGACACCCCAGGCACACCACACCCAGGTGCACCTCAGACACCCCAGGCACCCCAGCACCCCAGGCACACCTGTGACACTCCCCAGGTCACCAGACACCCCAGGCACCCCAGACACCCCAGGTACACCCCAGACACTCCCCAGGCACACCCCCACACTCCCAACACTCCTGTGACACTCCCTGGTACATTCTGACACTCCTGGTGTATACCCTCTCAGACACCCCAGAACACCTCAGACACCCCAGGCACACCCTCAGACACTTCCAGGCACACCTGACACCCCAGGCACACCCCATTCACTCCCAGGTACTCATCATCTGTCAACACTGCCAGGTACACCCCTGTGACACTACCAGGTACTTCTCTGACACTCCCAGGTACTTCTCTGATACCCTGGTGCACACCCCCAGACACTCCCCAGGCAAACCCCAGACACCCCAGGCACACCACCGACACCCCTGTGCACACCTCCCTGACACTCCCAGGCACACCTGGACACTCCCAGGCACACCTCTGACACCCCAGGCACACCTTTAGACACTCCCCAGCCACACCTCTGACACCCCAAGGCACACCTCACACTCCCCAGGCACACCTCTGATACCCCCAGGCATAACTCTGACACTTGTGCACACACCATGGACACTCCCCATGTGCACACCCAAGTGACACTGCCAGGCACCAGACACTGAGACAGGCACACCTCCGATACCCCACACCTCTCACACCCCAGGCACACCCTGACACTGCCAGGCACACCTGATACTCCCCAGGCACACCTCTGACACTCTCAGGCACACCTCTGACACTCCCAGGCACTCTTTCACACTCCCTGCACATCTCTGACAATCCCAGGCACTCCCCCAACACTCCCAGGCACACCCCAGACACTCCCAGGTACACCCCTGACACCCCAGGTGCACCAGACACTTGCACACCACTGACACTTGGTGCACACCTCTGACCCCAGGTACACCTCTGAGCACTCCCCAGGCACACCTCTGACACTCCCAAGCATACCCCAGACACTCCCCAGTTACACTCTCTCTGACACTCCCAAGGCACACCTCTCACACCTCCAGGTACACCCTCTGATACTCCCCAGCATAACTCTGACACTCCTAGGTACACCGCTGACACTTGCACACCTATGACACTGCCACACGCACACCTCTGACACCCCAGGCACACCTCAGACACCCCCAGGTACACCCCAGACACTCCCAGGCAAACCCCAACACCCCAGACACCTGACACTCTGGGTACACTCAGACACTCCCAGGCACACCCTGACACTCCCCAGGCACACCTCCGACACCCCAGGTACACCGCCGACACCCCAGGTACACCTCCCGACACTCCCAGATAACACACTCTGATACTCCCAGGCACACCTCTGATACTCCAAGGCACAACGCTGACACCCCAGGCACACCTCTGACACCCCAGGTACACCCCTGACACTCCAAGGCACTCTGACACTCCCAGGTACCCTCTGACCCCAGATACACCCCCCAGACACCGACAGGCACACCTGACACTCCCAGGCACACCTCCCCACACCTGCAGGCACACACCTCCCCACACCCCAGGAACACCTCAGACACTCACAGGCACACCTCTGATAATTCCCCAGGTACACCCTTTATTCCCTGGCACTCATCTGACACTCCCCAGGCACACATCAGACCCTCCCAGGCACACCTCAGACACTCCCAGGCAAACCTCAGACAATTCTGCACCTCAGACACCCCAGGCACTCCAGACACCCAGGCACCCTCAGACCCCAGGCACCCCAGACACCCCAGGCACACCCTCAGACACCCCAGGCACACATCAGACACTCCCCAGGTACACCTCCAGGCACACCTGACAGTCCCAGGCACACCTCCGACACTCCAATGTACACCTGACACCCCAGGTACACCTCTGACACTCCCCAGGGTACACCTATGATACCTGGAAGGTACACCGCTGACACCCCAGGCACACCCTGACACTCCCCAGGCACACCCCTGACACTCCCCAGGCACTCCTCTGACACCCAGGCACCTCTGACACACCCAGACACACCCAGGTACACCGCTGACACTCCCAGATACACCTCAGACACTGACAGGTACACTTCCGATACTCCCAGGTACACCTCTCACACCCAGGTACACCTCTGACACTCCCAGGAACTCCACTGACACTCCTGGTGCTCCTCTGACATCTCCCAGGTACTCCCCTAACTCTCCAGGTACACCCCAGACACTCCCAGGTACACCTCTGACACTCCTAGGTCCTCAGACACTCCAGGTACACCCAGAGACACTCCCAGGTAAACCTCTAACACTCCCAGATACACCTCCAACACTCAGGTACACCTCAGACACTCCCAGGCCTCTGACCTCCCAGGTACACCTCCGACACTCCCAGGTACACCGCCGACACTCCCAGGTACACCTCCGACACTCCCAGGTAACACCTCTGATGCTCCCAGGTACACCTCTGATACTCAAGGTACACCGTCAACCTCCCAGGTACACCTCTGACCTCCCAGGTACACCCCTGACACTCAAGGTACTCCTCTGACCTCCCAGGTACTCCTCTGGACACACCCAGGTACACCATTAACCTCCAGATACACCTCAGATGCTGACAGGTACACTTCCGATACTCCCAGGTACACCGCTCACACTCGCAGGTACACCTCTGACACTCCCAGGAACACCTCAGACACTCACGGTACACCTCGGACACTCCCAGGTACACCTCCTGACACTTCCTGGTACTCTCTGTGCTCCCAGGTACACCTCTCACGCTCCCAGGAACATCTGACACTCACCACAAGACACCAAGGCACACCCTGACACCCACACAAGCACACCCTGACACCCCGAGGCACACCCTGACACTCCCCGGTACCCCCTCTGACACCCCAGGCACACCCACACCCAGGCACACCCCAGACACCCCTGTGCACACCCCAGACACCCCAAGCACACCCCAGACACCCCAGGCACACATCAGACACCACCAGGCACACCTCCCTGACACTCCCGCAGGCACACCTCTGACACTCCAGGCACACCACCTGACACTCCAGGTCTCACCTCTGACACCCCAGGCACACCCCTGACACCCCAGGCACACCTCTGACACCAACAGGCACACCAGACCTCCCCAGGCACACCAGACACCCTGGTGCCACCCCCAGACACCCCAGATACACCCCAGACACTCCCCAGGACACCCCAGACCTCCCCAGGCACAACCCACACACTTCCAGGCACACCCCTGCATACCCCACACACCAGACACCCCAGGCACACCCCAGACACCCCAGGCACACCTCAGACACTCCCAGGCACACCCCAGACACTCCCAGGCACCCACACTCCCCAGCACCCTCAGACACCCCCAGGCACACCACTGGACACCACAGGCACACTCTGACAGTGCCCAGGCAAGCACCTCAGACACTCCCCAGGCATACACCGACACCCCAGGCACACCACCGGGACACTCCTAGGCAGACCTCTGACACCCCAGGTGCACTCTGACACTCCCAGGTGCACCTCTGACACCCCAGGCACAACCTGACACTTGCACAACTCTGCCACACCCCAGGCACACCTCAGACACTCAGGCACACCTCAGACACCCCAGGCACACCCCCTGAATTTGGCAAGCACCCCTGCACACCCCTGCGGCCACCCTCTGACACTCCCCACACCTCTGACACCCCAGGCACACCCCTGACACTCCCCAGGCACACCCCTGACACTCCCCAGGCACACCTGACACCCCAGGCACACCTCTGACACCCCAGGCACACCCCCACACTGCCAGGCACAACCTGCACACCTGGTGCACACCCCCAACACTCCTCAGGCACACCCCAGACACCCCAGGCACACCCCCTGTGACACCTAGGTGCACACAAAACACTCCCAGGCACACCCCTGACACTCCCCAGGCACACCTCTGACGCCCCAGGCACACCTCTGACACCTCAGGCACACCCCCTGACACCCCTGGTACCCTCTGACACTTAGGTACACCTCAGACCCTCCCCAGGCACAATTCCCCAGACACCCCAGGCACACCCCAGACACTCCCCAGGCACCTCAGACACTCCCCAGGCACACCTCAGACTCCCAGGTGCACCTCAGACACTTCCCCAGGTGCACCAGACGCCCCCAGGCACCTCTGACACTCCCAGGTGCACCTCTGACACCCCAGGTACACTGACACCCCAGGTGCCACCTCTGACACCTCAGGCTAAACCATGACACTTGTGCCACAACTGGGTACACCTCTGACACCGCCAGCCACCCCTGGTGACAATCCCAGGTATACAGCCACACTGCACACCCCAGACACTTGCACACCCCGACACCTGCACACCTCAGACACCCCAGGCACACACCTCAGCCCCAGGCACCCCCAGACACCCCAGGTGCACTCCAGCCACCCTGCACTCTCAGACACCCCAGGTGCACTCAGATGACTCCAGGTGCACCCCAGACACTCCCCAGGCACCCTCAGACACTCCCAGGCACACCTCTCACACTCCCAAATACTCCTGTGACACTCCCTGGTTCTTTTCTTGACTCCTCCCAGGCATACCTCAGACACCCCAGAACACCCAGACACTCCCCAGGCACACCAGACACTAGGCACACCTGACACCCCAGGCACACCCCATCCACTCCCCAGGCACTCCTCTGTCACCACCAGGTACACCCAGACACTACCAGGTACTTCTAGAACACTCCCAGGTACACCTCTGACACTCCCAGGCACACCTCTGACACTCCAGGTACACCTCTGACCTCTCAGTGCCCTGACACTCTGGTGCCTCCTGACCTCCCAGGTGCTCCTTGCTCCCAGGTACACCCAGACCTCCCAGGTACACCTCTGACCTCCCAGGTACCACTGACACTCCAGATACACCTCCGACACTCAGGTACCCCTCAGACACTCCCAGGTACACCTCTGACCTCCCAGGTACACCTCCGACACTCCCAGGTACACCTCCGACCTCCCAGGTACACCTCCAGACTCCCAGGTAACACCTCTGATGCTCCCAGGTACACCTCTGATGCTCCCAAGGTACCGCTGACCTCCAGGTACACCTCTGACTCCCAGGTACACCCCTGCCTCCCAAGGTGCTCCTCTGAGCACTCCCAGGTGCTCTTCTGACACACCAGGTACCCTGGCACTCCCAGATACACCTCAGACACTGACAGGTGCACTTCCGATACTCCCAGGTACACCTCTCTACACTCCCAGGTACACCTCCTGACCTCCCAGGAATTCACTGACACTCCCTGGTGCACTCCTCTGACCTCCCAGGTGCTCCCCTGACGCTCCCAGGTACACCAGACACTCCAGGTACCTCTGACCTCCCAGGTACACCTCAGACACTCCCAGGTACACCCCAGACACTCCCAGGTAACCTCTAACACTCCCAGATACACTTCCGACACTCAGGTACCTCAGACACTCCCAGGTGCACCTCTGGCCTCCCAGGTACACCTCCGACTGCTCCTCTGACACACTAGGTACACCTCAGACACTCAGGAACACCTCAGACATCACAGGTACACCTCTGAAACTCACAGTTACACCTCTGACACTCCCAGGTACACCTCTGATACTCCTGGTACTCCTCTGACACTCCCAGGTGCACCTCAGACACTCCCATGTACACCTCAGACACTCCCAGGTACACCCTCAGATGCTCAGGTACACCTCTGACACTCTCAGGTACACCTCCGACACTCTCAGGTACACCTCTGACACTCCCAGGTACACCTCTGACACTCCCAGGTACACCTCTGATACTCCCAGGTACACCTCTGACACTCCCAGGTACACCTCTGACACTCCCAGGTACACCCTGACACCTCCCAGGTACTCTCTAACACTCCACAGGTACTCCTCTGACACTCCAGGTACACCTCAGACACTCCCAGGTACACCTCAGACACTCCCAGGTACACTAGACACTCCCAGGTACACCTCAGACACTCCCAGGTACACCACAGACACTCCAGGTGCACCTCAGACACTCCCAGGATACCTCAGACACTCCCAGGTACACCTCAGACCTCCCAGGTACACCTCAGACACTCCCAGGTACACCTCAGACACTCCCAGGTACACCTCAGACACTCTGGGTGCACCTCAGACACTCCAGGTGCACCTGAGACACTCCCAGGTGCACCTGAGACACTCCAGGTACACCACCCCAGACACTCCCAGGTACACCTCTGACACTCCAGATACCTCAGACACCCACAGGTACACTTCCGATCTCCAGGTACACCTCACGCTCCCAGTGCACCTCTGACCCTCCCAGGTACTCCACTGACACTCCCAGGTACTCCTCTGACACTACCCAGGTACCTCGAACTCACAGAACACCCCTGACACTCCCAGGTACACCTCTGACTCCTAGTGCTCCTCAGACACTCCAGGTACTAAGACACTCCCAGGTACACCTCAGACACTCCCAGGTGCACCTCAGACCTCCAAGTACACCTCAGACACTCAGGTACACCTCAGACACTCAGGTTGCACCGCTGACACTCCCAGGTACACCTCTGACACCCACGATTTACACCTCCGACACTCTCAGGTACACCTCTGACACTCCGGTACCACCTCTGACACTCCCAGGTACCTCTGACACTCCCAGGTACACCTCAGACACTCCCAGGTACACCTCAGACACTCCCAGGTACACTCAGACACTCCCAGGTACACCTCTGACACTCCCAGGTACACCTCAGACACTCCAGGTACACCTCAGTCCCTCCCAGGTACACCTCAGACACTCCCAGGTACACCTCAGACACTCCCAGGTACACCTCAGACACTCCCAGGTGCACCTCAGACACTCCAGGTGCACCTCAGACACTCCCAGGTGCACCTCAGACACTCCCAGGTGCCTCAGACCTCCCAGGTACACCTCGACAGTGCCAGGTACACCTCAGACACACCCAGGTATCTAATGGAACCTCCCAGGTACACCTCTGACCTCCCAGGTGCACTTCTGACCTCCCAGGTGCCACTCTGACACTCCCAGGTACACCTCTGATACCAGGTACAACTCTGACACTCCCAGGTACACCTCAGACACTCCCAGGTACACCTCAGACCTCCCAGGTACACCCCTGACACTCCCAGGTGCACCTCAGATACTCCAGGTACACCTCTGACACTCCCAGGTACCTCCTGACCTCCCAGGTACACACCTGACTCTCCCAGGTACACCCCAGACACTCCCAGGTCCCTGACACTCCAAGTTTTCTGACACTCCCAGGTACACCTCTGACACTCTCAGGTACACCTCTGACACTCCCAGGTACAACCCAGACACTCCCAGGTAAACTTCTGACACACTCCAGGTACACCTCTGACACTCCCAGGTACACCTCTGACACTCCCAGGTTCTCTGACACTCAGGTACCTCTGACACTCCCAGGTACAAGTCTGACATCCCAGGTACACCTCAGGCACTCCTAGGTACACCTCAGACACTCCCAGGTACGCCACTGACACTCCCAGGTACACCTCAGACACTGCCAGGTACACCCTCACGCCAGGTACACCTCTGACACTCCCAGGTACACCCTGACACTCTCCAGGTAAACCTCCTGACACTCCCAGGTGCACCTCGAACCCCCAGGTACACCTCTGACACTCCCAGGTACACCTCTGATACTCCCAGGTACACCTCTGACACTCCCTGGTACTCCTCTGACCTCCCAGGTACACCTCAGACCCTCCCAGGTACACCTCAGACACTCCCAGGTACACCCTCAGACACTCCAGTGCACCTCAGACACTCAGGTGCCAGACACTCCCAGGTGCACCTCAGACACTCCCAGGTGCACCTCAGACACTCAGGTACACCTCAGACACTCCCAGGTACACATCAGACACTCCCAGGTACACCTCCGCCACTCCCAGGTACTTCTGAGCCTCCCAGGTACACCTCAGACACTCCCAGGTACACCTCAGTCCTCCATGTACACCTCAGACACTCCCAGGTACACCTCAGACACTCCCAGGTACACCTCACACCTCCCAGGTGCACCTCAGACACTCCATGTGCACCTCAGACACTCCCAGGTACACCTCAGACACTCCCAGGTGCACACAAAACACTCCCAGGTACACCTCTGACACTCCAGGCACACCTCTGACGCCTCCCAGGTACACCTCTGACACTCTCAGGTACACCTGACACTCCCAGGTACACCTCTGACACTCCCAGGTATCTCTGACACTCCAGGTACACCCTGACACCTCAAGGTACTCCTCTGACCTCCCAGGTTGCTCCTCTGAACACCAGGTACACCCTGACCTCAGATACAACTCAGACACTGACAGGTACACTTCCGATACTCCCAGGTACACCTCTCACACTCCCAGGTACACCTCTGACACTCCCAGGAACACCTCAGACACTCACAGGTACACCTCTGACACTCACAGGTACACCTCTGACACTCCCAGGTACACCTCTGACACTCCCTAGTTGCTCTCTGACACTCCCAGGTACACCTCAGACACCCCAGGTACCTCAGACACTCCCAGGTACCTCAGACACTCCCAGGTGCACCTCAGACACTCCCAGGTGCACCTCAGACACTCCCAGGTGCACCTCAGACACTCCCAGGTGCACCTCAGACACTCCCAGGTACACCTCAGACACTCCCAGGTACACATCAGATACTCCCAGGTACACCTCCGCCACTCCCAGGTACACCTCCGACAGTCCCAGGTACACCTCCGACACTCCAAAGTACACCTCCGACACTCCCAGGTACACCTCCGACACTCCAGGTACACCTCTGATACTCCCATGTACACCTCTGATACTCAGGTACACCACTGACACTCCCAGGTACACCTCTGCCTCCCAGGTACACCCTGACACTCCAGGTACTCCTCTGACACTCCCAGGTACTCCTCTGGCACACCCAGGTACACCGCTGACACTCCCAGATACACCTCAGACACTGACAGGTACTTCCGATACTCCCAGGTACACCTCTCACACTCCCAGGTACACCTCTGACACTCCCAGGTACTCACTGACACTCACACACTCCTCTGACACTAGGTACACCTCAGACACTCCCAGGAACACCTCAGACACTCACAGGTACACCTCTGACACTCACAGTTACACCTCTGACACTCCCAGGTACACCTCTGATACTCCCTGGTACTCCTTCTGACCTCCCAGGTACACCTCAGACACTCCCATGTACACCTCAGACACTCCCAGGTGCACCACAGACACTCCCAGGTACTCCTCAGACACTCCCAGAATATAGACACTCCCAGGTACACCTCAGTCACTCCCAGGTACACCTCAGACACTCCCAGGTACACCTCAGACACTCCCAGGTACACCTCGAACCTCTTAGGTGCACCTCAGGCCTCCAGGTGCACCTGAGACACTCCCAGGTGCACCTGAGACACTCAGGTACACCACTGACACTCCAGGTACGCCTCTGACACTCCCAGATACACCTCAGACGACAGGTACACTTCCGATACTCCCAGGTACACCTCTCACGCTCCCAGGTACACCTCTGACCTCCCAGGTACTCCACTGCCTCCCAGGTACTCCTCTGACACTACCCAGGTACACCTCAGACACTCGCAGGAACACCACAACCTCCAGGTACACCTCTGACCTCCCTGGTCCTCTCAGACCTCCCAGGTACTCCTCTGACACTCCCAGGTACACCTCAGACACTCCCAGGTACACCTCAGACACTCCCAAGTACACCTCAGACACTCCCAGGTACACTCAGACACTCCCAGGTGCACCCCTGACACACCCAGGTACACCTCTGACACTCCCAGGCACACCTCTGACCCTCCCTGGTACACCTCAGACACTCCCAAGTACACCTCTGACACTCCCAGGTACACCTTTGACACTCCCAAGTACACCACTGACTCTCCCAGGTACACCAATGACACTCCCAGGTACTCCACTGACACTCCCTGGTACATCTGACACGCCCAACTACACCTCAGACACTCCCAGGTACACCTCTGACACTCCCAGGTACAACCCTGACACTCCCAGGTACACCTCTGACACTCCCAGGTACACCTCTGACACTCCCAGGTACTCCACTGACACTCCATGGTACACCTCAGACACTCCCAGGTACACCTCTGACACTCCCACGTACACCTCTAACACTCCCAGGTGCACCTCTGACACTCCCAGGTACACCACTGACTCTCCCTGGAACTCCACTGACACTCCCTGGTACATCTCTAACACTCCCAGGTACACCTCAGACACTCCCAGGTACACATCAAACACTCCCAGGTACACCTCCGTCACTCCCACGTACACCCCTGACACTCCCAGATACACCTCTGACACTCCCAGGTACACCGCCGACACTCCCAGGTACACCTCCGACACTCCTAGGTACACCTCTGACACACCCAGGTATACCTCAGACACTCCCAGGTACACCTCTGACACTCCCAGGTACACCACTGACACTACCAGGTACACCTCTGACACTCCCAGGTTCACCTCTGATACTCCCAGGTACACCTCTGACCCTCCCAGGTACACCCCTGACCCTCCCAAGTACACCCCTGACACTCCCAGGTACACCACAGACACTCCCAGGTACACCTCAGACACTCCCAGGTACACCTCTGACACTCCCTGGTACACCTCTGACACTCCCAGGTACACCTCAGACACTCCCAGGTACACCTCAGACACTCCTGGGTACACTCAGACACTCCCAGGTACACCTCAGACACTCCCAGGTACACGTCTGACACTCTATGGTACTCCTCTGACACTCCCAGGTACACCTCAGACACTCCCAGGTACACCTCAGAGACTCCCAAGTACACCTCAGACACTCCAAGGTACACCTCAGACACTCCCAGGTGCACCCCTGACACACCCAGGTACACCTCTGACACTCCCAGGCACACCTCTGACCCTCCCTGGTACACCTCAGACACTCCCAAGTACACCTCTGACACTCCCAGGTACACCTTTGACACTCCCAAGTACACCACTGACTCTCCCAGGTACACCAATGACACTCCCAGGTACTCCACTGACACTCCCTGGTACATCTGACACGCCCAACTACACCTCAGACACTCCCAGGTACACCTCTGACACTCCCAGGTACAACCCTGACACTCTGGTACCACCTCTCACCTCCCAGGTACCTCTGACACTCCCAGGTCCACTTCACGTTGCTCCCAGGTACACCTCAGACACTCCCAGGTGCTTCTCTGACACTGCCAGGTACACCTCGAACACTGCCAGGCACACCTCCAGACACTACCAGGCCTGAACACTCTCAGGTACACCTCAGACACTCCCAGGTACACCTTAGACACTCCCAGGTACACCTCAGACACTGCCAGGTGCACCCCTGACACTCCCAGGTACACCTCTGACACTGCCAGGCACACCTCTGACCCTCCCTGGTACACATCAGACACTCCCAGGTACACCTCTGACACTGCCAGGTACACCTGAGACACCGCCAGGTACACATCAAACGCTCTCAGGTACACCTCAGACACTCCTAGGTACACCCCTGACACTCCCAGGTACACCTCTGACACTCCAAGGTACACCTCTGACACTCCCAGGTACACCTCTGACACTCCCAGGTACTCCCCTGACACTCCGTGGTAATCCTCGGACACTCCGTGGTACTCCGCTGACACTCCCACGTACACCTCAGACACTCCTAGGTACACCTCAGACACTCCCATGTACATCTCAGACACTCCCAGGTGCACCCCTGACACTCCCATGTGCACCTCTGACACTGCCAGGTACACCTCTGACACTCCCAGGTACACCTCTGACACTCCCAAGTACACCTCCGACACTCCCAGGTACACCTTAGACACTCCCAGGTACACCACTGACACTCCCAGGTATACCTCAGACACTCCCAGGTCCACTTTTGACACTCCCAGGTACACCTCAGACACTCCCAGGTGCTCCTCTGACACTGCCAGGTACACCTCAGACACTGCCAGGTACAACTCAGACACTACCAGGTACACCTCAGACACTCTCAGGTACACCTCAGACACTCGTTACCTCCCGGCCTCTGGTGCCCTCTAACACTCCCAGGTGCCTCTGGCACTCCCCCTCAGACACTCCCAGGTACCTCTGACACTCCCAGGTACACCACCTGACCCTACCACGTGCCCTCCCCAAGCACTCCCAGGTACACCTCTGACACTCCCAAGTTCACCTCCTGACCTCCCAGGTACACCCCTGACCCTCACAAGTACACCCCTGACACTCCCAGGTACACCACAGACACTGCCAGGTACACCTCAGACACTCCCAGGTACACCTCTGACACTCTTTGGTACTCCTCTGACACTCCCAGGTACACCTCAGACACTCCCAGGTACCTCAGACACTCCAATTTCTCAGTCACTCCCAGGTACACCTCAGACACTCCCAGGTACACCTCAGACACTCCCAGTGCCTCACGAACCTCTTAGGGTGCACCTCAGACTCTGGGTGCACCTCAGACCTCCCAGGTGCACCTGAGACACTCAGGTACACCACTGGACACTCCAGGTACACCTCTGACACTCCCAGGTACACCTCAGACACTCCCAGGTACACTTCCGATACTCCCAGGTACACCTCGCTCCCAGGTACACCTCTGACCCTCCAGGTACTCCACTGACACTCCAGGTACTCCTCTGACACTCCAGGTACACCTCAGACACTCCCAGAACACCTCTGACACTCCCAGGTACTGACACTCCTGGTACTCCTCAGACACTCCCAGGTACACCTCAGACTCCCAGGTACACCTCAGACACTCCCAGGTACACCTCAGACACTCCCAGGTACACCTCAGACACTCCAGGTACACCTCAGACACTCCCAGGTACACCTGACACTCCCAGGTACACCTCTGACCTTCCAGGTACACCTCCGACACTCTCAGGTACACCTCTGACACTCTCAGGTACACCTCTGACCTCCCAGGTACACCTCTGACACTCCCAGATACACCTCAGACCCTCCCAGGTACACCTCAGACACTCCCAGGTACACCTCAGACACTCCCAGATACACCTCAGACACTCCCAGGTACACCTCAGACACTCCCAGGTACACCTCAGTCCCTCCCATGTACACCTCAGACACTCCCAGGTACACCTCAGACACTCCCAGGTACACCTCACACACTCCCAGGTGCACCTCAGACACTCCATGTGTGCACCTCAGACACTCCCAGGTGCACCTCAGACACTCCCAGGTGCACCTCAGACACTCCCAGGTACACCTCTGACAGTGCCAGGTACACCTCAGACACACCCAGGTATACAATGACACTCCCAGGTACACCTCTGCCTCCCAGGTGCACTTCTGACACTCCCAGGAGCAACTCTGACACTCCCAGGTACAACTCTGATACTCCCAGGTACAACTCTGACACTCCCAGGTACACCTCAGACACTCCCAGGTACACCTCAGACACTCCTAGGTACACCTGACACTCCCAGGTGCACCTCAGATACTCCCCAGGTACCTCTGGCCTCCCAGGTGCACCTCCTGAGCACTCCCAGGTACACACCCTGACTCTCCCAGGTACACCCCAGACACTCCCAGGTACACTTCTGACACTCAGGTACCATGACACTCCCAGGTACACCTCTGACACTCTCAGGTACACCCTGACACTCCCAGGTACAACAGACACTCCCAGGTACACTTCTGACACACTCAGGTACACCTCTGACACTCCCAGGTACACCTCTGACACTCCCAGGTACCTCTGACACTCCCAGGTACACCTCTGACACTCCCAGGTACAAGTCTGACACTCCAGGTACACCTCAGGCACTCTAGGTACACCTCAGACACTCCCAGGTACGCCACTGACACTCCCAGGTACACCTCAGACACTGCCAGGTACACCTCACACTCAGGTACACCTCTGACCTCCCAGGTACACCCCTGACACTCCCAGGTACACCCCTGACACTCCCAGGTGCACCTCAGACACTCCCAGGTACACCTCTGCACTCCAGGTACACCTCTGATACTCCCAGGTACACCTCTGACACTCCCTGGTACTCCTCTGACACTCCCAGGTACACCTCAGACCTCCCAGGTACCTCAGACACTCCGGTACACCTCAGACACTCCGAGGTGCACCTCAGACACTCCAGGTGCACTTCAGACACTCCCAGGTGCACCTCAGACACTCAGGTGCACCTCAGACACTCCCAGGTACACCTCAGACACTCCCAGGTACACATCAGACACTCCCAGGTACACCTCCGCCACTCCCTGGTACTTCTCTGACCTCCCAGGTACACCTCAGACACTCCAGGTACACCTCAGTCCCTCCCAGGTACACCTCAGACACTCCCAGGTACACCTCAGACACTCCCAGGTACACCTCACACACTCCCAGGTGCACCTCAGACACTCCCATGTGCACCTCAGACACTCCCAGGTACACCTCAGACACTCCCAGGTGCACACAAAACACTCCCAGGTACACCTCTGACACTCCCAGGCACACCTCTGACACACCCAGGTACACCTCTGACACTCTCAGGTACACCCCTGACACTCCCAGGTACACCTCTGACACTCCCAGGTACATCTCTGACACTCCCAGGTACACCTGACACTCAGGTACTCCTCTGACACTCCCAGGTACTCCTCTGACACACCAGGTACACCATGACACTCCCAGATACACCTCAGACACTCCCAGGTACACCTCAGACACTCTCAGGTACACCTCAGACACTCCCAGGTGCACCTGAGACACTCAGGTGCACCGAGACACTCCGAGTACACCACTGACACACTCCCAGGTACGCCTCTGACACTCCCAGATACACCTCAGACACTGACAGGTACACTTCCGATACTCCCAGGTACACCTCTCACGCTCCCAGGTACACCTCTGACCCTCCCAGGTACTCACTGACACTCCCAGGTACTCCTCTGACACTACCCAGGTACACCTCTCCCAGGAACACCTAAGACACTCCCAGTTGCACCTCCAGACACTCCCAGGCACACCTCAGGCTTGCTCGCAAGTACACCTCAGACACTCCCAGGTACACCTCAGACACTCCAGGTTACACTGCCGCCCCAGCTTGCTCCCAGGTACCCTCTGACACTTCCAGGTACACCTCCACCGACACTCTCTCGGCAGCATCATGCCTCTGACGCTCTCGGGTGCCTCCTGACACTCACTTGGGTGCCTCTGACACTCCCAGATACCTCTGAACCTCCCAGGTACTCAGACACTCCCAGTGCCTCCAGCAGACACTTCCTGTGAATACCTCCAGACACTCCCAGGTGTCGAACCTCCATGTACCTCAGACACTCCCAGGTGCTGCACCTCTCTGTCCACACTCTCCATGTGTTGTGTGTGGCACACCTCAGACATCTGCAGGTGCACCTCAGACACTCCCAGGTACACCTCACACACTCCCGGTGCACCTCAGAACCTCCATGTGCACCTCAGACACTCCCAGGTGCACCTCAGACACTCCCAGGTGCACCTCAGACACTCCCAGGTACCCACACTCTGACAGTGCCAGGTACACCTCAGACACACCCAGGTATACAATGACACTCCCCAGGTACACCTCTGACACTCCCAGGTGCACTTCACAGCACTCCCAGGAGCAACTCTGACACTCCCAGGTACACCTCGAACACTCCCAGGTACCTCAGACACTCCTGGTTACACCCCTGACACTCCAGGTGCTGCCTCAGATGCTCCCAGGCACCTCTGACACTCCCAGGTACACCTCTGACACTCCAGGTACCCTGACTCTCCCAGGTTTTTGAACCTCCCAGGTACACTTCTGACCTCCCAATTGCCACTTCCTGACACTCCCAGGTGCACCTCTGTTGCTCTCAGGTACACCCCTGACCTCCCAGGTACAACGAACACTCCCAGTACACTTCTGACACACTCAGGCACCTCTGACACTCCCAGGTACACCTCTGGCTTGCTCCCAGGTACACCTCTGGCTTGCTCAGGTACACCTCTGACACTCCCAGGCCTGGGAGTCTGACACTCCCAGGTACACCTCAGGCACTCTAGGTACCTCAGACACTCCCAGGTACGCCACTGACCTCCCAGGTACCCCACCTCGAACACTGCCAGGTACACCCTGACTTGCTCCCAGGTACCTCTGTTGCTCCCAGGTACACCCCTGACTTGCTCCAAAGGTACACCTGACACTCCCAGGTGCACCTCAGACACTCCCAGGTGCACCTCTGACTTGCTCCCAGGTACACCTCTCCCGGCACTCCCAGGTACACCCCCTGACACTCCCAGGTACACCCCAGACACTCCCAGGTACACTTGAGCACACTCAGGTACCTCCTGACACTCCAGGCCTCTGACATGCCTCCCAGGTACACCTCTGACCTCCCAGGTACACCTCTGACACTCTCAGGTACAACTCAGCACTCCCAGGTACACCTCGAACCTCCCTAGGTACACGTCGAACACTCCCAGGTGCACCTCAGACACTCCCAGGTGCACCTCAGACATTAACAAGTGCACCTCAGACACTCCCAGAACACCCACTCTGACAGGGTGCCAGGTACACCTCAGGAACACACCCATGTATACAACCCCAATGACACTCCCAGGTACACCACTGACACTCCCAGGTGCACCTCCCCAGCCTCCCAGGTGCACCTCTGGCCTCCCAGGAGCACCTCTGACACTCCCAGGTACAACTCTGACACTCCAGGTACAACTCTGACCTCCCAGGTACACCTCAGACACTCCCAGGTACACCTCAGACACTCAGGTACACCTGACACTCCCAGGTGCACCTCAGACACTCCCAGGCACCTCTGACACTCCTGGTACACCTCTGACACTCCCAGGTACACCGTGACTCTCCAGGTACACCCAAGCACTCCCATGTGCCGCCTTCTGACACTCCCAGGTGCCTTCTAACACTCCCAGGTACACCTCCCCGACACTCCCAGGCCACCTCTGACACTCCCAGGTACACCCCTGACACTCCCAGGTGCCACCCCAGACACTCCCAGGTACACTTCTGTGCTCTCAGGTGCCTCGAACACTCCAGGTACACCTCAGACACTCCCATGTGCACCTCAAGCACTCAGGTACACTCGGCACTCCCAGGTACACCTCCTGACACTCCCAGGTACACCTCTGACACTCTCAGGTACACCTGAGCACTACCAGGGTGGTACACCTCTGACACTCCCAGGTACACCCCTGGCCTCCCAGGTACACCCCCAGACACTCCCAGGTACCTTGTGCTGCTCTCAGGTACCTCAGACACTCCCAGGTACACCTCAGACACTCCCAGGTGCACCTCAAACACTCCCAGGTGCACCTCAGACGCTCCCAGGTGCACCTCCTGACACTCCCAGGTGCACCTCTGACACTCCAGAGTACACCTCTGGCCTCCCAGGTACACCTCTGACACTCTCCGGGTTAAGCTCTGACACTCCCCAGGTACACAACCCCTGACATTCCCAGGTACACCTCTGACACTGCCAGGTACACCTCAGACAATCCCAGGTATGTGACTTGCTCCCAGGTACACCACTGACACTCCCCGGGTACGCACCTGACACTCCCAGGTACATCTCCAGACACTCCCAGGTACACCTCGGGCTGCTCCCAGGTACACCCCTGACACTCCCCAGGTACACCTCAGACACTCCCAGGTACACCTCACATGCTCCCAGGTGCACCTCAGACACTCCAGGTGCACCTCCAGACACTACCAAGGTGCACCTGAACACTCCCAGGTGCACCTCAGACACTCCCAGGTGCACCTCAGACACCCCAGGTGCACCTCAGACACTCCCAGGTACACCTCTCACACTCCCAAATACTCCTGTGACACTCCCTGGTTCTTTTCTGACTCTCCAGGTACACCTCAGCCTCCCAGGAACACCTCAGACACTCCCAGGTACACCTCAGACACTTCAGGTACCACTCCCAGGTACCACCCATTCACTCCAGGTACTCCTCTGTCACTCCCAGGTACACCCCAGACACCCCACCAGGTGCTTCTCCTGACACTCCGAGGTACTTCTCCTGATACTCCAGGCCAGCTTGAACCTCCCAGGTAAACCCCAGACACTCCAGGTACACCTCTGACCTCCCAGGTGCCCTCTGACACTCCCAGGTACACCTCGACACTCCCAGGTACACCTCAGAACGCCCAGGTACCTCTGGCCTCCCCAGTGCCCTGCCTCTCACCTCCCGGTGCCTCCTGATGCTCCCAGGTATACCTCCTGACACTCCTAGGTACACCGCCTGACACTCCCAGGTACACCTGTGACACTGCCAGGTACACCTCAGGCACTGACAGGTGCACCTCCGATACTCCCAGGTGCACCTCTCACTGCTCCCAGGTACACCTCCCTAACACTCCCAGGAACTCTTCTTACACTCCCTGGTACACCTCTGACACTCCCAGGTACTCCCCCTGCCTCCCAGGTACACCCCCAGACACTCCCAGGTACCTCTGACACTCCCAGGGTACACCTCGAACACACGCAGGTACACCCCAGACACTCCCAGGTACCTCAGACACTCCCAGGTGCACCTGGAGACACTCAGGTGCACCACAGAACACTCCCAGGTGCACCTGAGACACTCCAGAGTACCTCTAAAAGACACTCCCAGGTACACATCAAGACACTCCCAGTTAAACCTCCGTCACTCCAGGTACACCTCCGACGGTCCCAGGTACCTCCGACACTCCAAAAGTACACCTCAGACACTCCCAGGTACACATCAGGCACTCCAGTTAAACTCCGCCACTCCGTGCCTCCGACAGTCCCAGGTACACCTCCGCCTCAATACTGCCTCCGGCCTCCCAGGTACACCTCCGACACTCCCGTGCACCTCTGATACTCCCATGTACACCTCTGATACTCCAGGTACCTTGTCCAGGTACCTCTGACACTCCCAGGTACACCCCTGACACTCCCAGGTGCTCCTCTGACACTCCAGGTACTCACCCAGCCTCCCTGGTACTCCCTTGACACTCCTAGGTACACCTCAGACACTCCCAGATACACCTCAGACACTGACAGGTTTTCGATACTCCCAGGTACACCTCTCACACTCCCAGGTACACCTCTGGCCTCCCGGTGCTCCACTGACCTCCTGGTGCTCCTCCTGACACCTAGGTACCTCAGACACTCCCAGGAACACCTCAGACACTCACAGGTACACCTCTGACACTCACAGTTACACCTCTGGCCTCCCAGGTACACCGCCAGCCTCCCTGGTACTCCTCTGACACTCCCAGGTACACCTCGGACACTCCCATGTACCCTCAGACACTCCCAGGCACCTCAGACACTCCCAGGTACCTCCACTCCCAGGTACACTTCCAGGCTGCACCTCACACCATCAGGTACCTCCCCGGCTCTCAGGTACACCTCCGACATCTCAGGCACCTCTGACACTCTCAGGTACACCTCCTGACACTCCCAGGTACCTCTGACCTCCCAGGTACACCTCTGTTTTCCAGGTACACCATGGCCTCCCAGGTACCTCTGACCTCCCGGGTACACCCCTGACACTCCCAGGTACTTGCTCCTCAGACACTCCAGGTACACCTCAGACACTCCCAGGTACACCTCCAGTCACTCCCAGGTACCCCTCAGACACTCCCAGGTACACCTCCAGACACTCCCAGTGCCACCTCAGACACTCCCAGGTACACCTCAGGCTCCCAGGTACACCTCGGACACTCCCATGTGCTCCTCAGACACTCCAGAACACCTCAACCTCCGGTTACTCTCGCACTCCAGGTGCACCCTGACAACTCCAGGTACACCTCTGGCACTCCCAGGTGCACCTCGGCTTGCTCCCAGGTGCCTCTGACACTCCCAGGTACACCTCCTGACACTCTCAGGTTAAACTCTGACCTCCCAGGTACACCAGCATTCCCAGGTACACCTCTAACACTGCCAGGTGCACCTCAGACAGCTCCCAGGTTGCAGCTGACACTCTCCAGGTACACCACTGACCTCCCAGTGCACCTGTTGCTCCCAGGTGCACCTCAGACACTCCAGGTGCACCTCAGACACCTCCCAGGTACACCTCTGACAGTGCCAGGTACACTTC
>NW_024732238.1:9011234-9051010 GCF_018991925.1 Homarus americanus | reverse complement strand
ATAGTGTGTATACTGACAGAGATAGTGATAATGATGAGATAGTGTGTATACTGCCTGAGATAGTGTGTATACTGACAGAGGTGGTGTGTATACTGACATAGTGCGTATACTGACAGAGATAGTGTGTATACTGCCTGAGATAGTGTGTATACTGACAGAGATAGTGTGTATACTGCCTGAGATAGTGTGTATACTGGCAGAGATGGTGTGTATACTAACAGAGATAGTGTGTATACTGACTGAGATAGTGTGTATACTGGCAGAGATGGTGTGTATACTGACAGAGATAGTGTGTATACTGACAGAGATAGTGTGTATACTGCCTGAGATAGTGTGTATACTGACAGAGGTGGTGTGTATACTGACATAGTGCGTATACTGACAGAGATAGTGTGTATACTGCCTGAGATAGTGTGTATACTGACAGAGATAGTGTGTATACTGCCTGAGATAGTGTGTATACTGGCAGAGAGTGTGTATACTAACAGAGATAGTGTGTATACTGACTGAGAAAGTGTGTATACTGACAGAGATAGTGTGTATACTGCCTGAGATAGTGTGTATACTGGCAGAGATAGTGTGTATACTGACAGATAGTGTGTATACTGACAGAGATAGTGTGTATACTGCCTGAGATAGTGTGTATACTGACAGAGGTGGTGTGTATACTGATATTGTGTATACTGACAGTGTGTATACTGACAGAGATAGTATGTATATTGCCTGAGATAGTGTATATACTGACAGATAGTGTGTATACTGATAGAGAGTGTGTATACTGACAGATAGAGTGTATACTGACTGAGAAAGTGTGTATACTGACAGAGATAGTGTGTATACTGACAGAGATAGTGTGTATACTGACAGATTGTGTGTATGCTGCCAGAGAGAGTGTGTATACTGACAGAGATAGTGTGTATATTGCCTGAGGTAGTGTATATACTGACTGTTAGTGTGTATACTGATAGTGTATATACTGACAGATAGAGTGTATACTGACTGAGATAGTGTGTATACTGATGGAGAAAGTGTGTATACTGATAGAGAAAGTGTGTATACTGACAGAGATTGTGTGTATGCTGCCAGAGAGAGTATGTATACTGACGGAGAAAGTGTGTATACTGATAAAGTGTGTATACTGACAGAGATAGTGTGTATACTGCCAGAGATAGTGTGTATACTGCCAGAGATAGTGTGTATACTGCCAGAGATAGTGATTATACTGACAGAGATAGTGTGTATACTGATAGAGCTAGTGTGTATACTGACAGAGATAGTGTGTATACTGCCAGATAGTGTGTATACTGACAGAAAGTGTGTATGCTTACTGAAAGTGTGTATACTGACAGAGAAAGTGTGTATACTGACAGAGATAGTGTGTATATTGACAGAGATAGTGTGTATATTGACAGAGATAGTGTGTATACTGACAGAGATAGTGTGTATACTGACAGAGATAGTGTGTATACTGACAGAGATAGTGTGTATACTGACAGAGATAGTGTGTATACTGACAGATAGTGTGTATACTGACAAAGTGTGTATACTGACTGAGATAGTGTGTATATTGACAGGGAAAGTGTGTAAACTGACAGAGAAAGTGTATATCCTGATAGATAGTGTGTATACTGACAGAGAAAGTGTGTATACTGACAGAGAAAGTGTGTATAATGACAGAAAGTGTGTATACTGACAGAGATAGTGTGTATATTGACAGAAAGTGTGTATACTGACAGATAGTGTGTATACTGACAGAGAAAGTGTGTATACTGACAGATAGTGTGTATATTGACAGAAAGTGTGTATACTGACAGATAGTGTGTATACTGACAGAGATAGTGTGTATATTGACAGAAAGTGTGTATACTGACAGATAGTGTGTATACTGACAGAGATAGTGTGTATATTGACAGAAAGTGTGTATACTGACAGATAGTGTGTATACTGCCAGAGAAAGTGTGTATAATGACAGAAAGTGTGTATACTGACAGATAGTGTGTATACTGACAGAGATAGTGTGTATATTGACAGAAAGTGTGTATATTGACAGATAGTTTGTATACTGACAGGGATAGTGTGTATACTGACAAAGTGTGTATACTGACAGAGAATGTTTGGAGGGACAATGATGGAAATTGGTTGGGGGAGGATGAAGGGGAGGGAGGCATACTGTATGTGTTTCTGGGAAGGAAGACATGGGAAAGAGGCCGTAGGTGGTCAGAGAGAGAGAGTAATGGTGGACGTAAAAATCAATAATATAATCTAACCAAATATTATCAACCCAACCCCAACCCAACCCAACCCAACCCAACCCAATCCAACTCAACCCAACCCCAACCCAACCCCAACCCAACCCCAACCCCAACCCCAACCCAACCCCAACCGCAACCCACTCTACAAGGACTCGTGACGTATGGGTGAGCGAGGCAAACTCTTGTCTGTCAGAACACCTGAACCCTTAAGGCTTCTTACACGCACCCCAACACGCGTGGGTTAATCTTCTTATATGGATGTGGCCGCCTTGTATATTAAGAGTGTTAATTCCTTCTTGTTTGTTGTTGTTGTTTTTGTTCTTGTTGTTGCCACTGTTCCAGAGGACCGTGAGTTCGTACCCTGGGCTTCTCTAGTTCTTACGGCCGGGAGTGGATACTTCACATTTGGGCAAGTGAAGGCGTTACATTTACCGCCTTCCTGGGACTTCCTTTCAGGTCTAGTTTAGGGTAAAGTAAGGTAAAGTAATTTTTTTTTTCGGTCCCGGGACTTGAGTGTCCAGAATAAACAAGCCAAAAGCCGTCACTTGTTCACACTCTCAGAGCTTGGGTGCGATTGGTCATGGTGTACTGTGATCAAAAAGTCCCCAGACTTGATCATCCACAAGTCTTACTGGGTCTCAACCCAGTCCATAGGGATCCCATTTCTAATGGATCCCAACTCCGATTGTCCCCCATGCTAGTAGTTCGGGTAACTTGGAGCCGCTTGGACAGGAGTGTTTGTTTGACGGGCGACTGTACTGTCAGCCAACCTACCAGGGTGAAGTGGCTCCATGTCTTCACGTTATAGCACATCTGTATATCTGTCAATGTCAAGATAATTCACACTTCAATTCAAACAGAGAGACGCAATATTCTATTTTCCTTGTGTAGAACTTTCAGGTGAAGGTAATGAGTGGTCTTCGGTCCCATGGGAAGCCCACCTTGATGCTGTATTGTGTGAGGTGATGTACCACTCTCGTCCTTGGTAGTGTGACAAGTGGCTGGGACGGATATATATATATATATATATATATATATATATATATATATATATATATATATATATATATATATATATATATATATATATATATATATATATATATATATATATATATATATATATATATATATATATATATATATATATATATATATATATATATATATATATATATAGCATCACAACACAAACCACAGTTCACCACAATAATGTAAACAACAGTTTCATGCACATATAGTGGTTCACCACCTGCAACACACATAACACACAGTGGCACCGTTTGTGTCACAGCCCGGCTTGTGTCTAGTGGTTCACCACCCGTGCATTTGTAGATAACGTCAGTGTGGCACAGCCCTGCTTGTGTCTAGTGGTTCACCACCCGTGCATTTGTAGATAACGTCAGTGTGGCACAGCCCGGCTTGTGTCTAGTGGTTCACCACCCGTGCATTTGTAGATAACGTCAGTGTGGCACAGCCCGGCTTGTGTCTAGTGGTTCACCACCCGTGCAATTGTAGATAACGTCAGTGTGGCACAGCCCTGCTTGTGTCTAGTGGTTCACCACCCGTGCAATTGTAGATAACGTCAGTGTGGCACAGCCCGGCTTGTGGCTAGTGGTTCAGCTTTAATCTCGGGTGAGCGGATCTTGCGGAGTTTATAAATAATATTTACTTGGCTTCCATGCACCGAAGGTTCTGCCTGACGTCTGCAGCAGCACAGACGTCAGAGGCTCACCTGCCGCCCTAATAGAATATCCTGAGTTTTAAAGGACACTTTAAAGATGTTTTCCGTTGTTTTGTTGTTTTCTGGGGTACAACTGCTCTAAAACAATCTCGGGAATATCTTACCGGTTGTATTTGTGTGTGTGGTGGGAAGAGGGTGTGGTAGTGTATGATAAGGGTGTATTGCGTGGCCATCGTGCCGTGACTTAGGTGGTGGATCAAGGGCTGAAACCCAAGTGTGTGGTGAGCTTGCTAGCACTACCATAACACCAGCAGCCTTCCCTCTCGTCACGCCTCCCCAGGACACCACCGTCTCTCGTTGCGTATGTGTGGACTCTGATCTCAACTGCCACCATGCCACGATAGTAGCTGGTGAAACCAATGATTCCAGCTGGAGTGTGTAGTGCTGGAGGGCCGCCTGGTGCCAGGACATCGTAAATGTTATCTTGTTATCATTTAAAGTTCATACCTCTCTGATGGTTCTTTCTGGCTGCACTACAAACTCTTATTTTTTTAAGTGTTAATGACCATATTGTTGCTATAATTATCACTTAGGTGTTAATGACCGTATTGTTGCTATAATTATCACTTAGGTGTAAGTAACCATTACTTGAATCATGTTATATTACAGTTATTTTGTGTATATTATTATTTTTGCTGTTACTTATTTGTAGTAGTATATTATATTCTTATTATCACAAGTTATTATTAATATTATATTGTTGTACTATTATTATAAAACACACACACACACACAAACACACACACACACACGTGATATATAGGAGTGCTGTAATTCACTCAGAATATATACAGAACAGTTTACATGTAGTTACCGGAGCCTGAACCATAGAGCAACATTAATACTTAAACAGACGACAGGGAACACCAGCAGATGTAGGTCAGGAATGGACACCATATGTAACACAACACTACAGTACTTATGTAGTCAGTGGAGCGTCATGACACATACTCGCGTGTCTTTTGACAGTGCAGCTTCATACTCTCTTGGTGAGACTGGTTCACGGTGTTGGTGACTGTTTGGTGATGTTGCTGGTGTAGGGAGGCGTCGTTGTCTGGGAAGGAGGAGGGGAGGTGAAGGAGGTGGAAGAATTAAAGAAAAGTAGGAGTAGTAGTGAAAAGAGGGGGAGAGGAGTAGAGAAAAGATAAGTAAAGGGAGGAATTGAAGGGAAGACAAGAAGATGGAGAAAAGAGGAGGTGGCCGAGGGAATGTAGGAGAGAATATGAGAAAGAATGGGAGGAAGAAGAAGCAAGAGAGGAGTTGATTGGTCATAGTGTGGCGGGGAAGGGTCCTCAGCTCTCCACTCAAGCACCAGAAGCCGAGATATTTTGACCACATTTATAAAGACGACTTGCAGATCCCGTTATGCAAACTAGTGCCTCACCTTTAGATCATGTAATTATACCAAATATTACATAGTGTTATTACCTGTGTTTACCTGTATGTTTACGAGTTATTACCTGTGTTTACCTGGATGTTTACGAGTTATTACCTGTGTTTACCTGGATGCTTACGAGTTATTACCTGTGTTTACCTGGATGTTTACGAGTTATTACCTGTGTTTACCTGTATGTTTACGAGTTATTACTTGTGTTTACTTGTATGTTTACGATTTTGATGATATTTGATGATAATTTGGACTTGTTAATATTACGTTTGTTCCTGTAGTTATTTTTTTTTCTTTTTTTAGGTAAGACTGGAGTGAGGAGTTTGAATGGTGTAGTGGACATGACTCACCAGGTATGTACTGTAACCAATCGACGCTTATGCCACCATACTATCACCACCACCATACTATCACCACCACCATACTATCACTACCACCTACTAAATGTTTACATAATACTTCCTTGATATAAATGTATAGTATATATCAGGTGCCTCAAAGAGAGCTCAGGTTCTCAACTGGCTCAGCCATGTCAATATTGTTATTATTATCCACTCTGTATCTGTGTTTTTCTGGCTAAATAAACTTTCAATTCAATTCAATACTATCACTAACATCACCATACTATCACCACTCCCACCATACTATCACACCACCATCATCACCATACTATCACTACCATCACCATACTATCACCACTCCCCCCATACTATTATCACCACCATACAATCACACTACCACCATACTATCACACCACCATTCCATCACACTACCACCACCACCATATCATCACACTACCACCACCACCATACCATCACACTACCACCACCACACCATCATACTACCGCCACCACCATACCATCACACCACCACCACCATATCATCACACTACCACCATACCATCAGCACATCACCATTCCATCACCACACAACCATCACTCCCACCATACCGTCACCATCACTACCATGTCGCTCGTTTTAGTCAGCCCTGTTTCACGTCTTTTATTTTTTATTTGTTTCATTTAGGTTTTGGCGTTGTAAGGAGGTTTAATTTATCAAGTGTAATTAGCCCCAGCTACAGAGACCTTAGCCCCAGCTACAGAGACCTTAGCCCCAGCTACAGAGACCTTAGCCCCAGCTAACAAGACCTTAGCCCCAACAGAGACATTAGCCCCAGCTACAGAGACATTAGCCCCAGCTACAGAGACATTAGCCCCAGCTACAGAGACCAGAGACCTTAGCCCCAGCTACAGAGACCTTAGCCCAGCTACAGAGACATTAGCCCCAGCTACAGGAGACTTAGCTACAGAGACATTAGCCCCAGCTACAGAGACTAGCCCCAGCAAAGAGACTGAGACATTAGCCCCAGCTACAGAGACATTGGCCCAGCTTACCTGAGAGATGGCCCCAGCTACAGAGAGACGTGGCCCCAGCTACAGAGCATTAGCCCCAGCTACAGAGACCCAGCCCTAGCTATTTAGCCCCAGCTACAGAGACTAGCCCAGCACAGACCTTAGAGCAGAGACCTTAGCCCCAGCTACAGAGAAGAGAGCCCCAGCTACAGAGACCTTAGCCCCAGCTACAGAGGCCCCAGCTACTGAGACCTTAGCCCCAGCTACAGCTTAGCCCCAGCTACAGAGACCTTTACCCAGCCCCAGCTACAGAGAGCCCCAGCTACAGAGACCTTTAGACCCCCCAGCTACAGAGACCTTAGCCCCAGCTAGAGACCTTAGCCCCAGCTGAGAGCTACAGAGACATTACCCCAGCCCCAGCTACAGAGACCTACAGGACCTTAGCCCCAGCTATTGAGACCTTAGCCCCAGCTACAGAGACCTTAGCCCCAGCTACAGAGCCTTGCCTCGGCTACAGAGACATTAGCCCCCCTGCAGAGACAGACCTTAGCCCCAGCTACAGAGACCTTAGCCCCAGCTACAGAGACCTTAGCCCCAGCTACAGAGCATACAGCTACCAGCCCAGCAGAGCTGGCCCCCAGCTACAGAGACCTTAGCCCCAGCTGAGAGACCTTGGCCCCAGCTACCTTAGACAGACCAGCCCCAGCTACAGAGACAGCCCCAGAGAGCCCCAGCTACAGAGACCTTAGCCCCAGCTACCAGAGACCTTAGCCCCAGCTACAGAGGCCCCCCAGCTACAGAGACCTTAGCCCAGCTACAGCCCCAGCTACAGAGACTTAGCCCCAGCTACCTTAAGACCTTAGCCCCAGCAGAGACCTTAGCCCCAGAGACCTTAGCCCCAGCTACAGAGACATTAGCCCCAGCTACTGACCTTGGCCCCAGCTGAGACCTTACAGAGCCCCCAGCTACAGAGACCTTAGCCCCAGCTACAGAGACCTTTGGCCCCAGCTACAGAGACCTTACAGAGCCCCAGCTACAGAGACTTAGCCCCAGCTACAGACCTGAGAGAGGCCCCAGCTTTAGAGACATTAGCCCCAGCTACAGAGACCTTAGCCCAGCTACTGAGAGCCTGAGCAGCCCTTAGCCCCAGCTACAGAGACCATAGCCCCAGCTACAGAGACAAGCCCCCAGCTACAGAGACCTTAGAGCTACAGAGACCTTAGCTACCCCAGCCTACAGACCTTAGCCCCAGCTACAGAGACCTTAGCCCCAGCTACAGAGACCTTACAGAGACCTTAGCCACCAGCTACAGAGGCCCAGCTGGCCTTATTAGCTACTGAGACATTAGCCCCAGCTACAGAGGCCCCAGCTACAGAGACTTTAGAAATCTTACCACAGCTACAGAGACATTAGACGGAGACCTTCCCAGCTACGAGACCTTCCAGCTACAGAGACATTTAGCTACAGAGACCTTAGCCCAGGTACAAGGAGACTACAGAGACATTAGCCCCAGCCCCAAGCTACAGAGACAGGGTACAGAGCCCCCAGCTACAGAGACATAGCCCCAGCTACCTTAGCCCCAGCTACAGAGACCTTAGCCCAGCTACAGAGCCCCTTAGCCCCAGCTACAGAGACTGAGACAGTGGCCCCAGCTACAGAGACTTGGTCCCAGCTACAGAGACCTTAGCCCAAGCTACAGAGATTAGCCCCCTTGAGTCTACAGAGACATTGGCCCAGCTGACATTACAGCCCTTACAGAGCCAGCCAGCAGCTACAGAGAGCTACCTTAGCCCCAGCTACAGACACCAGCCCCAGCTATTCTAGCTACAGAGACCTTGCCAGAGACAGAGACCCCAGCTACTGAGACGTAGCCCCAGCCACAGAGACCTAGCTTACACAGACATTGCCCCTACACTGAGTCAGCTTAGCCCCAGCTACAGAGACAGAGACCTTAGCCCCAGCTACCTTCTACAGAGACAACTGACTAGCCCCAGCTACAGAGACATGAGTTTAGTTCACAGGGATTAGACCCCCATTGACGATGGCCCAAGCTACCCTAGGCTACAGAGACATAGCCCCAGCTGAGACCTTCCCAGCCCGCCACAGAGACAAGCATTAGCCCCAGCTGGACCTTAGAGACCTTAGCCCCCCAGCTACCCAGAGAGACCTTAGCCCCAGCACAGAGACCACAGCAGAGACACTTAGCCCAGCTAAAGAGACCCTAGCCCCAGCTACTGAGACATTTCCAGCTACAGAGACATTAGCCCCAGCTACAGAGACATTAGCCCCAGCTACAGAGACACTAGCCCCAGCTTAGACATTACCCCAGCTACGGAGACATTAGCCCCAGCTACAGACACACTAACCCAGCTACAGAGACATTAGCCCCAGCTACAGAGACATTAGCCCCAGCTACAGAGCAGCCTGAGACATAGCCCAGCTACAGCTACAGAGACATTAGCCCCAGCTACAGAGACATTAGCCCCAGCTACAGAGACATTAGCCCCAGCTACAGAGACATTAGCCCCAGCTACAGAGACCTTAGCCCCAGCTACAGAGACCTTACCCCAGCTACAGAGACCTTGGCCCCAGCTACAGAGACCTTACCCCAGCTAAAGAGACATTAGCCCCAGCTAAAGAGACCCTAGCCCCAGCTACTGAGACTAGCTGAGACATTAGCCCCAGCTACAGAGGCCCCAGCTACAGAGACACTAGCCCCAGCTTAGACATTAGCCCCAGCTACGGAGACATTAGCCCCAGCTACAGAGACATTAGCCCCAGCTACAGAGACATTAGCCCCAGCTACAGAGACCCCAGCTACAGAGACATAGCCCCAGCTACAGACACATAGCCCCAGCTACAGAGACATTAGCCCCAGCTACAGAGACATTAGCCCCAGCTACAGAGACATTAGCCCCAGCTACAGAGTCGTTAGCCCCAGCTACAGAGACATTAGCCCCAGCTACAGAGACATTAGCCCCAGCTACAGAGTCGTTAGCCCCAGCTACAGAGACATTAGCCTCAGCTACAGAGGCGTTCTTGTTTCTAGCTTCACCTAACAACCTATATGGCTAGTTAAGGAAACACAAGCGTAATTTGGGCATTTTCCTCTTGGCACTCACTTCCTCGTGTTCATATTCTAACCAACACAATTAGTGCTCAGTCGTAATGGGTGTCAGTCTTCATGGACCCTAATCCTATTATGACTGGGGCCCATTTGCCCTACAGAGTCCTTACTAATGGAGTTTTTCGTGACCCAGCACTTGATATTGTGTCACAGGTCATCATGGTATGGACTAAAACTATCCCGACTTAAACCGACTCCTACACTACACTACAGGTAACTCGTGTCTACTGTACTGACCTTCACATCTTCACGTTAAATATATCTAAATATGTTATTGAAAGTTGCCTTGTGTCGAGTGCAGAAATAAGACTCGGTGGAAGTACAGCCTCCTTTGGTGTTGATACAATAGTTGTTGGGCCACAATAAGCGTGTAAAGTTAGAGAGTTTCTGGTCAAGCGAACCCTGGCTTACCGACCACTAACTTAGCTGCAAGGATTGGGGTCCAGTCTTAATGGTTGGGATAGGTTATGGGCTTAATAGGACTGGGGCACATTTCACTCAGCCACCGTTTGGAATGCATCAAGTAAGCTAGAGACATACCAGAGCCAGGGGTGACGGTAGGTAGTGGTAGGTTCATGTCCTTTGTCAAGTTCCACCCTCAGGAAATCCTCCCTGCATGACCTTCACCAACACCTGCAGCTGAAGGTCAATGTTGGTTTAGTGATGCTTGCCTCAGACGTCGCCCACCGCCCTCCTCTCTGTAGAAGAGTAGAATATTGTCCAACAAGTCGATACTGGAGCGAGATGGACACTACCTATGGTGATACCTTTTGGTATGAATTGACCTTGACCTTTGACCTTTTAACCACAAAAACTTAGTCGTGCAAGATTTTTAACGTGATGACTATATATAACGAGTGAGTGAGTATTGTATATTATCCTTCCTGCAATTTTACTGTTTATTGTAATTATTATAATGGGGTGAATCTCTTTCTCTCTCAAAAAAAAAAAAAAAATCTGTTTACACATGTAAGAATTGTACTAAAAATTAACTCCGTTCCGCTCACTCAACCTTCATTATGTGCAGTTGCCACCAAAATTCCCTCGACACTTAGCAGTACATGGCAGCTACTTGTATGGTTATGTGTGTGGCAGGTTTATAGTAGTGAACATGATCCAAGACAAATCTGAGTATAAAGGTGCAGTAGGTGGTGTGAGGCTGGTGGAGGTGTGGTTCTGTGGGCGGGGTAGAGTGTGGACCAGGCAGAGCTCCTACACATCTTCGGGGATAAAGCGAGGAGTAGTCATAGCTGGGTTGTGGAGTGACCGTGTAATGTTGTATCAGACGAACCAATGACGTATTAAGGAGCTGTTTAGGGACTTGTATAGTGTGTGTGTGTGTGTGTGTGTGCAAGGTTCTGGCCTAATCACATGATAACTGGTTTAAAGGGCAATTTTGGTACAACTATCCTATATGAAAAACCTTCCCCAGGATTGATACGATAAATTATCATATAGTGCACAGTTAAGCACATTGGATTAATTAAAGCCACTAAAATATAATAATGTACACATAGTACGTTATACATAATGCACAGCAAAAATTGGAGACCTCAATTGACGTGCTGTGGACAGGCAGGTAAGTCAAGTTCGCAGAAGAATAAGCGGAGTTGGGAGTGTCGCTCGCCATCTATGAACGGCCATCTTGACCTGTTGGGTAGTCATCTTCCCAACATCCGGTATGACCGCCGTAAAGAGGTTCCGCAGTCATGAAACTCTGGCCATGAAGGTCCTCTGATGCTGACTGGCTCGTGACCTCGGCACCTCCACCAGCGGGACGCTCCACAGCCCCGTTCTCGTGCTCCTTTGTGCAGCTCGTAGGGGCAGCCTGAGTCCCGCCAGGTGAGGTGCCTCTGGGACCTGAACCTTGTGGAACACCGTCAGGACCGTCATATCTTTCCGGTGTTCCAGAGACTCCATGATGGTGGCGATGGCATAGGGGGGGTGTGATGTAGAATCCATCAGTCGCAGGGCTCGCCTCTGTTTTTGTCCAGTTTTCCAGTGTGGGAAAGAGCTCTGGACATCCACGACAGGGATGAGTACTTATCTGAGCCTTAAACAACGTCAGGGTCCCACTGTGGTCAAGATATCTAGTCAACCTTTTCAGGGCAGAGACCCTGAGTGACCTGGTCTTGTTCCCACCCTCCCGTTTAAGGTGGTACCCTTCCCTCCCTCCTGTTTATGGTGGTCTCCCTCCCTACCGTTTATGGTGGTCTTTCTCCCTCTTCTTCCTTCCATCCCTCCTGTTTTGGAATTGCTCTCTCATCACCGTTCCCTCCTTCCCTCCGTCCGTCCCTTCCCAGGGGAGGGCGCCGCACTTGTAATGAGTTTTGTCACCCCCCCACCCCGGCAAGTTCCCTCCACTCCCGCTAACTTGCCGCACTAACTGCCCAAATTTATTAATGATCTAAACCTTTATGGTGAGAGGTGCGACAGGCAGAGAGGAGCAAGACGATTTACGGTGTAAGAGGGAGAGTGTTGGAGGATTGATGGGGAAGAAGAAGAGTGTTGGAGGAATGAATAGGGGAGGAGGGATAGAGCTAAATGATTGGTGGAAGACGGAGATAGCTAAAGGGTGGAGGGGGAAGAGACACACAAAGTGGGAGGAAAATTAATTATTGGAGAAGGAAAAAGAGAGAGAGAGAGAGAGAACTGTGTATACATTATGAGAGAGAACTGTGTATACATAATGAGAGGGAGAACTGTGTATACATTATGAGAGAGAACTGTGTATACATTATGAGAGAGAGAGAGAGAGAGAGAGAACTGTGTATACATTATGAGAGAGAGAACTGTGTATACATTATGAGAGAGAGAACTGTGTATATATTATAAGAGAGAGAGAGAGAGAGAGAGAGAGAGAGAGAGAACTGTGTATACATTATGAGAGAGAGAGAGAAAACTGTGTATGCATTATGAGAGAGAACTGTGTAAACATGAGAGGGAGAACTGTGTATACATTATGAGAGAGAGAGAACTGTGTATGCATTATGAGAGAGAACTGTGTATACATTATTAGAGAGAGAACTGTGTATGCATTATGAGAGAGAGGCGACTGAGTTACTCGGAATTAAAACATGTTGGAGAATACATACATACATATTTACATACATGCACATGAAAACAGACAAAGAGGGAGGTTGTATTGATGTCCGTACATACATATATACATATATACATACATATAAGTTTGAGAGAGTCGGGGAAGGGAATGTATACATAGGTTATTGTTGAAGACGATTGTTGCATACAAGTTTTCTTTTGGAGAGAGAGAGAGAGAGAGATTCATAAAACCAGCTGTTCATTTCATCATTTCCGCTCCAGATGGTATCCTAGCCCTCACACACACACACACACACACACACAGCAAGAATCTCAGCTAACCTTGTATAGTATTAGGTTGTATGGATGTTGTTGCGACACTCCCTTGTACTGGCCGTCGGGGTGAGTAAGTGGCCGTCACTCCTTTGCAGTAAACTGAACGTCTACTAATATATGCAGACAGGTTACGATGGAGCTCGAGGAGGAGGAGGAGGAGGAGTTGGCTTTCCAGGAACACAATGTACTTGAAGATGTCACCGTGACACACCCTCAGCGTAATCAAACTCCCTAAGTGGTAATTTAGTCAAGATACGTTACAGTAGCGGTACCTGTGGGAGGGGTTCCAGCCTGGCTTAAGTCTTGTGTCAAGGTAGAGTAAGTCTTGTGTCAAGGTAGAGTAAGTCTTGTGTCAAGGTAGAGTAAGTCTTGTTCAAGGTAGAATAAGTCTTGTGACAAGGTAGAGTAGGTCTTGTGTCAAGGTAGAGTAAGTCTTGTGTCAAGGTAGAGTAAGTCTTGTATCAAGGTAGAGTAAGTCTTGTTCAAGGTAGAATAAGTCTTGTGACAAGGTAGAGTAGGTCTTGTGTCAAGGTAGAGTAAGTCTTGTGTCAAGGTAGAGTAGGTCTTGTGTCAAGGTAGAGTAGGTCTTGTGTCAAGGTAGAGTAGGTCTTGTGTCAAGGTAGAGTAAGTCTTGTGTCAAGGTAGAGTAAGTCTTGTGTCAAGGTAGAGTAAGTCTTGTTCAAGGTAGAATAAGTCTTGTGACAAGGTAGAGTAGGTCTTGTGTCAAGGTAGAGTAAGTCTTGTATCAAGGTATAGTAAGTCTTGTGTCAAGTTAGAGTAAGTCTTTTGTCAAGGTAGAGTAAGTATTATGTCAAGGTAGAGTACAGTAAGTCTTTTGTCAAGATAGAGTACAGTATGTCTTGTGTCAATGTATAATGTCTTGTGTCAAGGTATAATATATCTTGTGTCTAGGTATAATATGTCTTGTGTCAAGGTAGAGTACAGTATGTCTTGTGTCAATGTATAATGTCTTGTGTCAAGGTATAATATATCTTGTGTCTAGGTATAATATGTCTTGTGTCAAGGTAGAGTACAGTATGTCTTGTGTCTTGTGTTCAAGTGCTCGTGTTAGTGACTATAGGAAATGGCCGCCGTGGATCGTTGCGTTGTGGGGGAAGAGGGATGGTGTGTGAGGAAAGACAACCCCCTGACCACTCTGTTAGGTCAGCTGGAGCAGTTGAGGAGAGAGATAGACGTTTTAATGGGAGAGAACGAAGCCCTCAGAACTGAAATCCTTCAGGTAGGTGTCCTGCCTAGCAGGACACCTACGAAGGAGGGTCAGGAGGAGCAGGCTTGGAGAGTGGTTGTCTCCAAGGGGACTAGGGTCAGACTCAGGAAAGCTGACCAGGGTGTAAAGTGCAGTAACCCCAACCAAGTGTTGGAGGAAGCGGGCGAGGAAGAGAAGAGGCAGGACGGTGTGGTGCCAGGAGAGAAAAGGGCAGTTGTTCAAACCCTGCCCAGTGGTAAGGTCGTGGTAGTTCGGGACAGCCAGGTGAGATTCTTAGATAGGACTTTTTGTGCAAGAGATAGGAAACGTAGGACTAGGTTGTGTTTTCCTGGGGCTGGGATAGGGCATGTAGCTGAGAGGATAGATAGGGTTTTGTCAGGGGAGGGTACCAAGCCAGTAGTGTGTCATAGTGTAGGAGGTAACGACATAGGAAAGGTTAGGAGTGAGGAACTTTTCAAGAGGTATAGGGAGGCGCTGGGGAAGGTTGGAGATATGGGAGGGATCCCGATAGTATGTGGTGTCTTGCCTAGAAGAGGAGTTGGTGGTGTATGGCTGTCCAGGGCAATTGTTATAAATTGACGACTGGAAAACATTGTGCAAGCAATGGTTGGGCGTTCATTGATAACTGGCAACCATTCAATGGCAACGACTATCTGTACAGTCGTGACGGAGTACACTTGTCTCGTGCGAGGGTAAAGACGTTGTCTACATCCCTGGAGCGTGAAAATGTCACTCCAAAGGGGGGGTTTCGCCAGTAGAGAGAGGTCGGGGTAAGTGGGAGTAAAAAAACAAGCAGGTCCTGGGAGTAAAATTGGTTATTCAGGACAAGGGGTAAAACAGGACCACGGAAGGGAAGGGTTAAATGTATACTGTACAAACAGTAGGAGCGTTAGAAATAAAATAGACATGCTGAGAGCGGTTGTATGTACCGAGACGTCATAGCAATCACCGAAACTTGGATGAATCTGGCGAGCAAAAACTTTTTATCAGAGTACCACATAGAAGGGTACAACCTTTTTCACAAGGACAGGGAAGGGGGGAGGGGTCACACTCTTCGTCAGGGATACATTAAAATGTTGTATTAATAATTCAATAAAGGGTGAAATCGGAACCGAGTCTGTATGGGTAGAAATTATGGAAGGAAGAGAAAAACTAATTATGCGAGTGATTTACAGGCCCCCAAGTCTTGGGAAAGAAGCGGCTAAGCCCATATGGCAGGAAATGAGTAGGGCAGCAAAATACAACAACCTGTGCATTATGGGGGATTTCAACTTCAGAAATATTGACTGGGACAACATTGTAGGTGACTATGAATCTGAAGACTTCCTAGACGCAGTACAGGACAATTTTTTTAAACAACTAATTACAGAACCTACTAGAGGAGACAATATATTAGACCTAGTATTAACAAATAAAGAAAATATTATCAGAGATGTCACAGTAGGGGAAGAACTAGGGAACAGTGATCATAGAGAAATCAGGTTCACCCTAAATTGGGAAACGAAAAACAATGACAATATGGTCAGAGTCCCAGACTTTCGATCGGCGGATTATCAGGGGTTAAGAAGGTACCTAGGTGAGGTCGCCTGGGAACAGTCAGGTCAGTCCCTGGTAGGAATGGGTGACGTCACCGGCGACACAACAATTGATCATATAATATATTCATTAGTATACTACGTAAAGCACAGGAACAAAATATACCATACAGAAAAATTAGGTCAAATAAAAATGAGCCAAAAGAAAGGATTTTATAAGAAATTAAAGGGAGGGGAGGAGCATCTCAGAAATAGGTGTAATGAACTATCTAGGAATGGTAAGAAAAATGTATGGAAGGCAAAGAGGGACTACGAAATCAGGGATTGCAAGAGAATCCAAGGCGAATCCCAAGGGATTTTTCCAGGTATATAAGACAAAGGTCAAGGACAAAGTGGGACCTTTAAAGTCAGAGAGAGGGGAAGTGATCGATGATAGTGAGAAAATAAGCAAAGCATCAAACAGCTACTTCTCATCTGTTTTCACAGAAGAAATTCATGAGGAAATGCAAGAGGTGGAACTGATATTTAGGGAAAATGAAGAAGAGAAATTAAAGAATATCGCTATCAGAAAAGAGGATGTTCTTAAGAAGATAAATAAATTAAAGAAGATAAAATCCCCAGGACCGGATGAAATTTTCCCCTCGAGTTTTGAAAGGAACAGGTTAGCGGACCGCTCATGAATTTATTTACAGAATCATTAGACACGGGAGTTGTGCCAGACTTGTGGAAACAGGCAACTGTAGAACCCATGTTCAAAGAGGGAGACAGAGCATCAGCGTCAAATTACCGGCCGATTAATTTGATGTCAGTATTGGGGAAATTTCTTGAATCAATTATAACAAATAGCATCCGATCGCATTTAGAGAAAACAAATTAATCTATGACTCAACATTCTTTAGGAAATTCTTCGAGGTCGTAGATAATGACGAATATTACGATGTTTGACAGAGTACCGCATCAGAGGCTTCTGAGAAAAGTTAAGGCTCATGGTATCGAGGGGAAAGTTTTAAATTGGATAAAATCATGGCTCATCGATAGAACACAGAGGGTCAGCGTAGATAGTGTTAAATCTGAGTGGGGCTGTGTAACCAGTGGGGTTCCCCAGGGGTCAGTACTGGGCCCACTCTTATTCATAATCTACATAAACGATCTAGATACTGGGATCAGCAGTGACATAAGAAAGTTTGCGGATGACACCAAAATAGGGCGGCAGATTAATTCAGGGCAGGATGCAAATGCACTGCAGGAGGATTTAAATAAACTGCAGGAGTGGTCATAAAAATGGCATATGAAATTCAACACCAGCTAGTGCAGCGTACTTAATATTGGAAGAACAAATACTGTCAATGTATACAGCCTTAACAACATCAACCTCGAGAAGTCGACTTGTGAAAGAGACTTAGGGGTACTTGTAAGTCCGGACCTACGGCCTAGAAAACAGTGCGTTAATGTTCGAAATAAGGCAAACAGAGTATTAGGTTTTATATCTAGAAGTGTAAGTAATAAGAGTGCAGAGGTCATATTGCAATTATATCTTGCGCTAGTCAGGCCGCACCTCGATTATGCTGTTCAGTTCTGGTGCCCTTACTATAAAATGGATATCAATTCACTGGAGTCGGTGCAGCGAAGAATGACGAAAATGATTCCGGGACTTAGAAACCTTCCATGTCAAGATAGATTAAAGAAACTAAACTTGCATTCCCTAGAACGACGAAGAGTGCGGGGAGATGTGATAAAAGTATTTAAGTGGGTGAAAGGAATCAATAAAGGCGATATAGATAAAGTTCTTATAATATCCTAGCAGGATAGGACTCGCAGCAACGGATTTAAGTTGGATAAGTTTAGGTTTAGGGGGGGGGGAGATAGGAAGGAACTGGTTCACAAATAGGGTGGTGGACGAGTGGAACAAGCTTAGCAACTTTGTAGTAAGTGCTGGAACGCTGGAAAGTTTCAAAAGGAGGCTAGATAGATTCATGGATGATAGAGAGTGGTAGTAACTCTCGACAGGAGCTGCCATGCACAGGCCAACTGGCCTATTGCAGACTCCTTATTTTCTTATGTTCTTATGTAAGGTTTGATATGTTTTGTGTCAAGGTAGAATAAGTCTTGTCGAGAGAGAGAGATCAGTCAAAAGTACCAAGTTGTGCGTACAGTGGTGGCGGTGTCCCTTGGGTGGAGACAGGTGGGCGGCTGAGTGGCTTCTGGGGCGAGTGGGTTTTGGGCGGGCAAACCACAGTAAGAGGGCGGGATAATGAGCTTTGTGTACCAGGGCAAGCTTAGCACTGTGTTGCCCCCCCCCCCCTTGCACAGATTGTACCAGGCTCAAGAAAGGTAATTTGATCATTTGTCAGGGCCAGAGGAGGATTATACATGTCGGGGGTGAGCGTAGCCCAGCCCTACTGTGTGTGCGAGGGGGAGGGTGGGAGTGAAGTGTACGGGGGAGATAAGAGGGGTAAAGGGTAACGAGGAAGGAAGCGCCAGGTTGTTAGGAAATTTTGTATAGGGGAGGGAGGGTTACACACAATGGTACTACTACCTGTACTACTACTCTTTTTCTTCATTTAATCGTGGCCTCCAGCCTCCCCCAATAGCCGCCACACTTTCGCCACCATTTTATTACCGTAATATTAAATATCCTAACACATAAGTAGCTATTCTAGCTGTGTTGAGTTAGTTGAGCAGCAGATCTATGCGGCATTCAGTGACTGTAGCCTCATAGTCAATATTTGCAGCTGTCTACTACTACTACTATTTTGCTGTAACTGGCTTCCCGTGTGCCGGCCACCCATGTGCTGGATTCACATGTGCTGGTCACCCATGTCGGCCTCACATGTGCTGGCCATCCATGTGATGACCTCACATGTGCTGGTCATCCATGTGATGGCCTCACATGTGCTGGCCACCCATGTGCTGGCCACGCTGGCAACAGTCGCAGTCATAAATCATTTAACGCACAATTTTTTCTCGAGTAAAATTGACAAGGATACTTTTGGTAGCGCAATAAGTCATGGTCGGGGTCCTCGTCAAGTATTATCCATTAGTGAAGGCGAGGCGACGAGGAGTGATAGATGGAGAGAAATGTGATAGTGAAAATATTATGTAATATTGTATTACATATAACTATACCCGAGCAGGGTGCTAGCTTTGAACACGGACTTCCGTATACAAACAATACGTCACTATTCGGGAATCGAACCATGGGTTTCTGCGCAGAGGTCCAGGGTTTGATTCCCGAATAGTGAGGTATTGTTTATGAATGTAGGAGAAACTGTCACAGGAAAGAAATGGCACAGGAAAATATGGCATCGGAAAAGAAGGCATAATCATCAGATTAGGAAGAAATGGCACATTAATTTTTTTTGCATGTTCTCGCTAAAATTTTATAACGTTTGTTACTGAAACTTACTTAGAGTTATATCAACGTCATAACATAAAACATTTATTACCTTTAACTAAAACATTCTACTGTATGTTAGTGAAAACTCGTACATAAATTAATTACAAAATTAAAAATATCACATTGCATATTATTGTTTAAGATTTCCAACGAATGTTGTAGCAAAGCTACAGGAAGATCTAAAAAATTTTGAATGGTCTGATAAATGGCACATTAAATTTAATGTGGACAAATGTAAATAATTAGTCTAGGAGATGTTTGTAAACCGAGAAACCAGATATCAAATGAACAACGATGTTATAGAGAAATCCGAATGTGAGAAAAATTTAGAAGTAATGATAAGTAGGAATCTTAAACCTAGTAAACAACGTGTATTTGTTCGAAATAAGGCTAATGAAGTCCTTGGGTTCATACAAAAGAGTGTTAGTTACAAGACTACCGAGGTCATCCTAAAACTATATCTTGCGCTTGTGAGACCTCACTTGGATTACGCAGTTCAGTTCTGGTCACCGTATTACAGAATAGATACAGAATCCTGAGAGAGAATTCAGAGGAGAATGACAAGACTAATCCCGGGCATTAGGAACCTTTAGTAAAGAGACCGGTTAAAGCATCTTAATCTGCACTCCCTCGAGAGACGTAGAGTGAGGGGCGATATGATAGAGGTGTTTAAATGGCAGTCAGGGCTAAACAAAGGTGATATAGCAAGTTACCAAACTTCATCTTGAACTCGAATACGCTAGATAGCTTCAAACATAGGCTATTTAGCTCATTTGTGGTTCGTGAGCTCGAAGTGTAATTTGTTGTGCCATTTTTTCCTGGTATGAAAATAGTGTCATTTTTTCCTGTGCCATATTTTCCTGTGTCATATTTCCCTGTGCCATTTTTTCCGGTGCCATTTTTTCCGAGTACCGACCCACATCAATGACATCATGTCGTGTTGTGCAGTCCTTCTGTAAGTACCCTGTAGTGCAGACAATTGTATATCCTGGAAATGTTTGTACTTGAAAGCCACCATTGTTCCTGGTGTCTGCTTCTGTTCGCGGTCGTCTGCACACACAAATTAAACATGTGTGTGTGATCGAGATGGACAACATTGGTCTTGCATTGGTCTCAACAGTGTGCTGTTGGGGGTAAAGGCTTGGTGGTGGTGAGACCTGTACTGCACTGCACTGCACTGCACTGTACACCCAGGTCAAACATTAGGCAGCTGTCCTGATTCGCCCTCATCTAACCTAACCAAGTAGGATTAGAGCCCCAGTCCTAATGTCACCCCATTGATGACCGCCGAGACCTAATGGCTAGGTTGAATTGAAGATCATTGCGCTGAACACTGTTGGTTTAAATGCCACGTGTTGGTGGTTCACAAGTTCACTGTGGTCTTGGTAAACACATTGTAGGTTAATGTGAGGCAGCGACTGACTCTTACTGTTGTGTAGTTGTGGAGTGTGGTGACTGATGGTGTCATTGTGGTGATGGTGGACGACTATAGTGAGTAATAGTGTTTTTATGGTCGTGGTGCTTAATGGTGAATGTGACCACCACTGTTGACTCTGTTAATCTCACAAACCATCCACCAGTACTTGTACTCGATGGTTGGTCCACTGGGCCCAAGTCCAACTGAACCCCTAATGATTGGACTCCATTAACATGTATGGCATCTAATGACTAGTGCCCATTATATTCGTTGACCAATAGAACTGGGGCACATACCCATACAGCTCTCTCTCTCTCTCTCTCTCTCTCTCTCTCTCTCTCTCAACACATTTACACAGCAGTATTCTACACATATTGTACAGGAATCTCACTATCAATTAATCTTGTAAATTGCGTGCTGATAGGAAGATGGTGCCGTGTGCGAGACGATGGGTGACGGGGCTGAGGGGAACGTTGGCTCTAGTCCAAATAGGCCCTAACATATCTAGATCTTTATGATATAGGTACAGAAGGACTGGGGGTCCCTTTGACCAGGTTCTCAGCTTGATGATAAGCTAGTTTGATATAGGGCCCACTAGGACTTGACCAGTGAAATTATGAGGAGTGTGTAGGTGACGTCCACCACCCCTCCCCTGACACACAGAGAGAGAGGTGCCAAGTATATCACTGTTGTTGCCGCTATAAGTAAACACTTGAGGTTGTCAAGGTGCCGTCAGTGAGGTGTGTGTTGGGTCAGCTTCCTGGGTTGAACAACCTCCCTGTCATCTTCAGTATGTGTGGTGGTGATATGTTTCCTCGAGAGACTCACACTTGGGACTCATTAATTTGATGGGTGATTAGGTTAGGTTAGGTAGAACTCTGGGATCGGGTCAACAAATTAGTGTGATCGATCCATGACGGCAAGTGGATCTAATGGGTGAGAGGTAAACACAGGGAACAGCTAAGTATCTTTATTACGCTAATGTTTCGGGCTGGGTTTAGGTCTAGGCCTGGGTCTAGGTCTCCGCCTGGGTTTTGGTGTAGGCGCGGCTCCTCCCCCCCACATCTTCCTGGGTGAGGTTCAGGGTGAAGGAATGAAAGCCTGTGTTTACTGACCCTCTACACACACACACACACACACACACACACACAAAAGCAGAAGTGTAAATAATGAAATTGTTTTACGATGCCTGAAAACAATTGGAGTGGGGAGTAAGAAATCGATGGTGGGATGAGGGAGGGAGTAGTCGTGGAACAGGTAATAATAATAATAATAAGTTATAAAAAATTACAGTGTACGAGTGTAATACGATGGAAAAACAACGAAAGAAAGACATAGAGACAGCTGGAAAGAATAAGGTGGTAATGAAAGAGGACGGATGAGAGATAAGAAAGACGTGAGAAAATACAATAAAGGGGAAGTTGACAAAGGGAAGAACAGATGGTAATTTTTACACTCACAGCCCGGACAAAGGTGGAGTGGGTGGCAGGCTTTGTCAGGTGCACAGTTACGGCATGAGGGGAAGAGGTGTGTGTGTGTGTGTCAGGCAGACAGGAGTATACTGGTGACGGTGTTAGAATGCTCGCCGCCCCCGTACACAAGAGGTGGTATCCCACCCTACACTGTTTTTTTTAAGTTTACTGTTGTAGTTGAGGCTTGATATTTTGAAGAAGAAAAGAAGTTTACATATTGGTAGATTATTATTATTTGTTATTTATTTTCGTTAATATACTGGAATGAATCACTGAGGTGTTGGTGACTGAGGACGGTTCCCCTGCTCACTTGTGTATCAGACCAGGTAGAGCAATCATCCCACGCTTCCCAAACTTGTAGCTAATTGTTTCTGGATGGTCGTGAAGGAGACGGTGCTCGGTCGTCTTTCCACCACCCTTCTTCCCTAAGTCTCCACAACAAGTCATCCAGATCCTTCCTACTTTTCACCAAACTTTTTTTTTCTTTAATTACTGAAATAAACTTCGTGGAAAATTTCAAGACAGTGACACGGGAGAAATTAATGGGTCTTCAATTATTTCCCCTTTCCCTTCTCTTACCGCCTCCCTTCTCTTACCGCCCCCCTTCTCTTACCGCCCCCCATCTCTACGCCCCAACCTCTACAGCCCCCCACCTCTTACTGCCCCCCTCTCTTACAGCCCCTACACCGCCCTCCTCTCACACTGCCCTCCTACTGCCCTCCTCCTCTTACTGCCCTCCCTCCTCTACTGCCCTCCTCCTCTTACTGCCTCCCTCCTCTTAACCTCCCCTCTCTTACTGCCCTCCCTCCTCTACTGCCTCCTCTCTACCGCCCTCTTCTTACCGCCCCCCTCTTCTTATGCCCCTCCTCTTACCGCCCTCCTCTTACCCCCCTCCTTACCGTCCCTTCCCCCCCTCCTCTTACCGCCCCCCTCCTACTGCCCCCTCCTCTTTCCTCTTACCGGCCCTCCCTTACCTACTGCCCTCCTCTTTGCCCCTCCTCTACCTGCCCCTCCACTTACCACTGCCCCCTCCACTTACCGCCCCTCCTCTTACTGCCCCCTCTACCCCTTCTGCCCCTCTTATCGCCCCCCTCTTGCCCCCCTCCTACTGCCCCCTCCCTACCGCCCTCCTCTACCGCCCCCTCCTCTTACTGCCCCCTCTCTCTTACCGCCCCTCGCCCCCCCTCCTCTTACCGCCCCTCCTCTTACTCGCCCCCCCCCCTCCCGCCCCCTCGTCTTACTGCCCCCTTGTCTTACTGCCCCTCTCCTCTCTACCGGCGCCCTCTTACTGCCCCCTTACTGCCCCCTCCTCTTACCGCCCTCTCTCTCCCTTCCTCTACTGCCCCTGCCCCCTCCTCTTACCGCCCCCTCCTCCTCTCACGCCCCCTCCCTTACTGCCCCCCCTCCCCTGCCCCCCCCCCTCTTTCTACCGCCCCCCCTCTACCCCCTCCTCTACTGCCCTCCACTGCCCTCACTTACGCCCCTCCTCTTACTGCCCCCTCCTCTTACCGCCCCTCCTTTTACTGCCCCTCCTCGCCCCCCTCTCTACCGCCCCCCTCCTCCTCTTACTGCCCTCCTCTACTGCCCCCTCCTCTTACTGCCCCCTCCACTTATCGCCCCCCACTGCCCCCTCTCGCCCTCTTACTGCCCCCCGTCTTACTGCCCCCTGCCCCGCCCCCTCTTATCGCCCCCCTCCCTCTTACCCCCCTCCTCCCTCTACCGCCCTCCTCTTACCGCCCTCCTCTTCTGCCCCCTCCTCTTGCCCCCTCCTCTCACTGCCCCCTCCTCCCTCTCCTCCCACCGCCCCTCTCCTCTCTCCTCCTACCGCCCCTCCCTCCCTCCTGCCCCTCCTCCTCCTCTCCTCCCGCCCCTCCTCTTACTGCCCCTCCTCTACTGCCCTCTCTTACGCCCACCGCCCCCTCTCACCCACCGCCCCTCCTCTTACTGCCCCTCCTTACCGCCTCCTCCCCTCTACCGCCCCCTCCTCTTACCACCCCCTCCTTTACTGCCCCTCCTTTATTCACTGTCCTCCCTCTACCGCCCCCTCCTCTACCCCCCCTCCTCTTACTGTCTACTGCCCCCTGTCTTACCGCCCCTTCCCACCTCCCTTACCACCCCCTCTCCTCCTTACCCCCCTCCTCCTACTGCCCCCTCCTCTCCTGCCCCCCCCTCCTCCCTACTGCCCCCTCCTCTTACTGCCCCCTCCTCTTACTGCCCCTCTCCTCTACTGCCCCTCCTCTACTGCCCTCCTCTACTGCCCCTCCTCCTCTTTTACTGCCCCCTCCTCTTACTGCTCCCTCCTCACTGCCTCTCCCTCCTCCCCCCTCCTCTGCCCCTCCTCACTGCCCCCACTCCCCCTCCACTTACCCCCCTCCTCTTACCCCCTCCTCTTACTCTCCTCCTCCTCACTGCCCCTCCTTCCCCCTCCTCTTACTGCCCTCCTCCTTACTCCTGCCCTCCTCTTACTGCCCCTCTTCTACTGCCCCCTCTCCTCGTCCCCTCTCTACTCTGCCCCTCTCCTCCTGCCCTCTCCTCCTACTGCCCTCTCCTCCCCCCTCTCTACTCGCCCCTCTCCTCCTACTGCCCCCTCCTCCTGTCCTCTCCTCTACCGCCCCCTCTCTCTCTACTGCTGCCCCCTCTTACTGCTGCCCCCTCTACCTCCCTCCTCTTACTGCTGCCCCCTCTTACTGCCTCTCCTCTACTGCCCCCTCATCACCCCTCGCTGGTGGCGGCATACAGTCACCGTCGCTGGTGGCGGATACAGTCACCGTCGCTGGTGGCGGCATACAGTCACCGTCGCTAGTGGTGGCGGCATACAGTCACCTTCGCTGGTGGTGGCGGCATACAGTCACCGTCGCTGGTGGTGGCGGCATGTCACCGTCGCTGGTGGTGGCGGCATGCAGTCACCGTCACTGGTGGTGGCGGCGGCATACAGTCACCGTCGCTCGTGGTGGCGGTACAGTCACCGTCGCTGGTGGTGGCGGCATACAGTCACCGTTGCTCGTGGTGGCGGCAGTCACTCGCTGGTGGTGGCGGCATAGTCACCGTCGCTGGTGGTGGCGGCATACAGTCACCGTCGCTGGTGGTGGCGGCATACAGTCACGTCGCTGGTGGTGGCGGCACAGTCACCGTCGCTGGTGGTGGCGGCATACAGTCACCGTCGCTGGTGGTGGCGGCATACAGTCACCGTCGCTGGTGGGTGGTGGCGGCATTGTCAATGGCGGCATACAGTCACGTCGCTGGTGGTGGCGGCATACAGTCACCGTCGCTGGTGGTGGTCTCGCTGGTGGTGGCGGCATACAGTCACTGTCGCTGGTGGTGGCGGCATAGTCACCGTCGCTGGTGGTGGCGGCATACAGTCACCTCGCTGGTGGTGGCGGCATACAGTCACCGTCGCTGGTGGTGGCGGCAGTCACTGTCGCTGGTGGTGGCGGCATAGTCACCGTCGCTGGTGGTGGCGGCATACAGTCACCGTCGCTGGTGGTGGCATACAGTCACCGCTGGTGGTGGCGGCTGTCGCTGGTGGTGGCGGCATACAGTCACTGTCGCTGGTGGTGGCGGCATGCAGTCACCTCGCTGGTGGTGGCGGCATGTCGCTGGTGGTGGCGGCATACAGTCACCGTCGCTGGTGGTGGCGGCATTCACTGTCGCTGGTGGTGGCGGCATACAGTCACTCGCTGGTGGTGGCGGCACACACCGTCGCGCTGGTGGTGGCGGCATGCAGTCACTGTCGCGGCATGGTGGTGGCGGCATACAGTCACCGTCGCTGGTGGTGGCGGCATGCAGTCACCGTCGCTGGTGGTGGCGGCATACAGTCACCGTCGCTGGTGGTGGCGGATACAGTCACCGTCGCTGGTGGTGGCGGCATACAGTCACCGTCGTGGTGGTGGCGGCATACAGTCACCTTCGCGGTGGTGTACAGTCACCGTGCTGGTGGTGGCGGCATACAGTCACTGTCGCTGGTGGTGGCGGCATACAGTCACCGTCGCTGGTGGTGGCGGCATACAGTCACCGTCGCTGGGTGTCACTGCCGCTGGTGGTGGCGGCATACAGTCACGTCAATGGTGGTGGCGGCATACAGTCACTGTCGCTGGTGGTGGCGGCATACAGTCACCGTCGCTGGTGGTGGCGGCATACAGTCACCGCCTGGTGGTGGCGGCATACCACCGTCGCTGGTGGTGGCGGCATACAGTCACCGTCGCTGGTGGTGGCGGCATACAGTCACCGTCGCTGGTGGTGGCGGCATACAGTCACTGTCGCTGGTGGTGGCGGCATACATACAGTCACCGTCGCTGGTGGTGGCGGCATACAGTCACCGTCGCTGGTGGTGGCGGCAGCTGGTGGTGGCGGCATACAGTCACCGTCGCTGGTGGTGGCGGCATGCAGTCACCGTCGCTGGTGGTGGCGGCATACAGTCACCGTCGCTGGTGGTGGCGGCATACAGTCACCGTCGCTGGTGGTGGCGGCATACAGTCACCTGGGCTAAATAAAACCTTATGGTCAGAGGGCGTGAGTTTAACTGACTGTCGCTCTTCGTAAACCCAACACACAATCTCTCTTGGCAACTTTGTGCCGCAGGAGGAAGTTAAGTAATTTCAAATTAGTTTGTGATGAGAAAAAGTGTGTGTGTGTGTGTGTGTGTAATAATAATAATAATTAACGGCTTATTGAAAGAGAATGGCAGCTGGAAGGCTGAAAATATACAGTTACATAATTGGGGAATGGGTCTCTTGATTTACAAGTAATATGCAAGTAACATAATTGATACAAATATGATATATAATAACTAGGTGGGGAGAAGCTCAAACTACGGGGCATTTCAACATGACAGTGCAAAAAGTAAGATTGACTGGCAGTGAATACACATGTTGATTACAAGTTATTGATAATTTTTACAATGGTTGGGACTGGGCTGTTCTTAATAGCGATCAGTTCGTGCTCGTATGGGCTGGATGCGGTTGTGGTGTCGAACAGCAATTCTCGGGCGAGGGATCTCGGGTGGTAGTAGGAGCTGGTGTCGAGGATGGTGCAGAAACTTCTTACCAAATTTGCAGATGAGGTCGTGGTGATGGACAGTGAGAGCCGAGAGGGTCAGTGTGTTGAGCGCTTCTTGATGTGGAGTAGGATGGGGAGAGAATAATCTTGCATGCCCTCTTTTGCACATTTTCTAGGTGTTTACGTTGTGTGGCATTTAGGGAGGAAGACCAGGTAGGGGAGGCATAGGTGAGCTTGGGAAGTATGAATGTTGAGTAAGCACTGAGGAGCTCGGGTGCAAGAACTCCGAGGGACTTGAGTCGGCGTAGGAGGTGGAGACGGAAACTGGAGGATTTGACAACTTCACTGACGTATGGTTTCCAATTTAGTTTGTTGTCTATGGTGACGCCGAGGCGCTTAGTGGAATCTAGGACCTGGAGTGTGTTAGGACCTAAAGTAATGGAAGGGGGTGGGACAACGTCGGAGGAGAGGTTGATGTGCATAACCATGATCTTGGTATGGTTGATGGTGACGTGGTTGTTGGTGGCCCAGTTTTGGAGACTGTTCAATAAATCCTGAAGGGTGGTATAGTCGGGAACAGAATTGTTGACGCTGATCCCAATGGTGGAGTCGTCGACATATTTCCAGCTAGCAGGGTTTTCTCTTAGGGCATCATTGATAAGCATAAGGAAGCATAGTGGTCCCATCTTGGTGCCTTGGGGAACGCCACAGGTGAGTGACTGAAAAGTGGAGACAGCCCCTCTGAAGCGTATAGCTTGGCGTCGGTTACTGAGGAAGTCTGTAAGCCATGGTATAAGACTTCTTCGAAACCCGAGGTCGATAGCTTTGTTGATGATTAAATTGTGGTCGACTAGGTCAAATGCCTTAGTGAAGTCAATGAAGGCGACAGCTACAGATGTTTTTCGTTTCTCCAGATGGCGGTATATGTAGTCGAGAAAGCTGACAAGAGAGTGAGTGGTGGAGGAAGTTTTCGTATTACCAAATTGCTGAGGGTCTACGGCTCCTGCAATATCAGCATAAGCCCAGTCGAACACAAAACTTTCACAGATTAAGCTGGGTATTTGGGTGATTGCAATGGCTCGTAGCTGATTTAAGGATTGTGGGCTTGTTGACTTGGGCACTGGTGACACATAAGAGGTCTTCCAGTCAGCTGGGCATCTGGCTTGTCTGAGAGAAGCATTGATGATGGAGCAGAGGGGTTTAGCAAGCTCCGGGGAGAACTCCTTGAAGAGTTTCATTGGTAATTCAATGGGGGTGGTGGACCGTTTTAACTTTAGTTTGTCCAGACGTTTTGCTACTTCAAATTCTTCTACCAAGTCAGTGGGAAAGGGGGCTGGTAGGGAGGCAGGGTGATTGGTTGTATCAAGCCGGGGGAGCGTTTGGCATATAGTAGCGAAATGGTTATTTGATTGCTCAGCTGCGTCAACATTAGTGAGTTGGCTAAGGAAGGGGAGGAGGTATGTCTTGTTGTTTATTACACAGAATTGTTTAAGACTGATATTGGTCTGCTTCAGGTGTTGCAACTTGGTAGTAGGAAGTGGGAATTCTTTGCAGTGCGTATTTCGCGGATGACTTGGTTGCGAAGGGACCTGTTGTGGTCATTGAAATAAAAGTCTCTGTCTCTCTGTTGCATAAGTCTTCTAGTTCGAGGTGTGATCCAGGGCAAGTCAGCTTGGTGAGATCTGATGGACTTCTCGGGGAAGAAGTGGTGGTGTGCTTCCGTGGTGGTGTTGGTATAATTTATCCATTTGGTGTCCACGTCATCCACACTAAGTATTTCAGTCCAGGGACGGTGAACTATCCACTGCCCGAAGACACGCACTGCTGAGTCAGTAATCAGCCTGTAGGTCTTGATGTAGGGTCTCTGTACTTGAGTGGGAGTGGCAGCTGGGGACCAGAGCACTGATAGGTGTGTGCTGCACCCGATAGGAGGCATTGGTTGAGGTGGTTGGTACTGGTCCGCTAAGTCGGTTAAGATAAAGTCAAGGGTATTTTGACCGTGTGTGGGGAAGTTCACAACTTGTGATAGTGACAGCTGGTCCTGGATATCAGTGGTGTCAATTTCATTATAATCCCTGCATAATACTAACTTGGCACATGGGTACCTAACACTTAGGTAGTCTGAGGTGGTGATGAGATGATTGATAAGAGTGTCTCTGGTGGGTGAGCGAGGCGGATGGTATGACACAAAGATTATGATGGAAGCAGTGTGGCACGGGTGGGCCTGTGGCACAACACGTATCCATAATGCTTCCACATCTGCTGGGACTTGAACATCCAAGCGTGACGGGCGTAGGTTATCTTAACAGAATAGGACAACGCCCCCTCCGCGTCGATGTGAACGAAGGTGATGAAGAGTTGATATCCCTCAATATGGCATGGTTCAGGCACAATTTGTCAAGCCTCACATATGGCAACGACGCTCGCGGCGGCTAACCTGACTGTGGTTGCCAGCTCGTCAAACTTGTTAGCTAGGGAAGTGACGTTGGAGAGCAGTAAAGACGGGAGGAGATCATACCATATCCATGGAACTTCAGTGTAATGGTACGGTCCTTCAGGGGTGGGTTTCTCTGATTTCCTAGTGGAGGTTATGGTCCTAATGGGCTTATGTTTATGATGCCCCTGTCTACGGCTGTGCGCGTGGAATGTGTTCAGTGACTTGAGTCGCACGATAACACTGCCATCAGGATAACCGTTCCCACGCTTTAGAAGGTACAGAGAGCGGCGGGGGTAAGTGATTGGTGGCCATCTGTTGATATCTGTTGTTGTGGACGGACGGAAGTGTTTGTCCCCAGTGGCCATAAACTCACTGGCGGCACTTTGAGAGCCACTGACACTGGTAGACATTTGTTAATATTTGTCAATTGTAAACACCATGAGTCCTTGTCTCTGGAGCTGTGTGTGTGTTTGTGTGTGTGTGCGCGCGCGCGCGCGCTCTGTAATAATTATTAACGGTTTATTGAAAGAGCATAGAAGGCTGAAAATATAGTTATATAATTGGGGAATGGGTTTCGATTTACAAATAATATACAAGTAACATAAGTGATACAAATAAGATACATAATAACTAGATGGGGAAAAGCTCAAACTACAGTTCATTTCAACATAGTGACAGTGCAAGAAGTAGGATTTACTGGGAGTGAATACACTGGTTGATTACAAGTTATTGATAATTTTTAGAATGGTTGGGACTGGGCTGTTCTTATAGCGATCAGTTCGTGCACGTATGGGCTGGATGCGGTTGTGGTGTCGAACAGCAATTCTCGGGCAAGGGGTCTCAGGTGGTAGTAGGAGCCGGTGTCGAGGATGGTGCAGAAGCTTCTTAACAAATTTGCAGATGAGGTCGTGGTGATGGACAGTGAGAGTCGAAAGGGTCAGTGTGTTGAGCGCTTCTTGATATGTGGAGTAGGAAGGGGGAGAGAACAATCTTGCATGCCCTCTTTTGCACTTTTTCTAGGTGTTTACGTTATGTGTGCGTGTGTGTGTAAACCTACGTCGTCCTCCTAGTGCACATAATGTACTGTACACATTGGTCACCCTCCATGTTCCTTATGATGCAATTGTACACACACACACACCTGCCAATACACTCACAGTCTAAGGTCAGCAGTAGATGTGAATTAAACAGGTAGTGTTAGTGGGGGGTGGAGTGAACTTTAGCTGCATAAAGGACGAGCTGTATATAAACATGTTAGGTGGCGTGTGTTGGCCTGCTAATGAGGCAGGTTGAAAGCGACCCTCTTGTTGCTGGTTATTGTCCCCAGGTAATTACCATCATCAAGTGTCTCCTGATGATTACTGACGCTGCCAGATGAGTTTGTGTCCAAGTTTTGATATGGAGGTGAACCAGCTGGCGATGATGATGCACCAGCTGGCGATGGTGATGAACCAACTGGAGATGATTGACCAGCTGGCGATGATGTTGCACCAGTTGGGGGTGATGATGAACCAGCTGGCGGTGATGATGAAACAGGTGGCGGTGATGATGAACCAGCTGGCGGTGATGATGCACCAGCTGGCGATGGTGATGAACCAACTGGAGATGATTGACCAGCTGGCGATGATGATGCACCAGCTGGTGGTGATGATGAACCAGCTGGCGGTGATGATGAACCAGCTGGCGGTGATGATGAACCAGCTGGCGGTGATGATGCACCAGCTGGCGGTGATGATGAACCAGCTGGCGGTGATGATGCACCAGCTGGCGGTGATGATGAACCAGCTGGCGGTGATGATGCCAGCTGGCGGTGATGATGAACCAGCTGGCGGTGATGATGAACCAGCTGGCGGTGATGATGAACCAGCTGGCGGTGGTGATGCACCAGCTGGCGGTGATGATGAACCAGCTGGCGGTGATGATGAACCAGCTGGCGGTGACGATGAACCAGCTGGTGGTGATGATGAACCAGCTGGCGGTGATGATGAACCAGCTGGCGGTGATGATGAACCAGCTGGCGGTGATGAAACAGGTGGCGGTGATGATGAACCAGCTGGCGGTGATGAACCAGTTGGCGGTGATGATGAACCAGCTGGCGGTGATGATGAACCAGCTGGCGGTGATGATGAACCAGCTGGCGGTGATGATGAACCAGCTGGCGGTGATGAACCAGCTGGCGGTGATGATGAAACAGGTGGCGGTGATGATGAACCAGCTGGCGGTGATGATGATCCAGCTGGCGGTGATGATGAACCAGCTGGCGGTGATGATGAACCAGCTGGCGGTGATGATGAACCAGCTGGCGGTGATGATGAACCAGCTGGCGCGATGATGAACCAGCTGTGGTGATGATGAACCAGCTGGCGGTGATGATACACCAGCTGGCGCTGATAATGAAACAGCTGGCGGTGATGATGAACCAGCTGGCGGTGATGAACCAGCTGGCGGTGATGATGAACCAGCTGGTGGTGGTGATGAACCAGCTGGCAGGTGATGATACACCAGCTGGCGCTGATGATGAAACAGCTGGTGGATGAACCAGCCGGTGGTGATGATGAACCAGCTGGTGATGATGAACCAGCCGGTGGTGGTGATGAACCAGCCGGTGGTGATGATGAACCAGCCGGTGGTGATGATGAACCAGCCGGTGGTGATAAACCAGCCGGTGGTGATGAACCAGCTGGCGGTGATGATAAACCAGCTGGCGGTGACGATGAACCAGCTGGCGGTGATGATAAACCAGTTGGCGGTGACGATGAACCAGCTGGCGGTGACGATGAACCAGCTGGCGGTGATGATGAACCAGCTGGCGGTGACGATGAACCAGCTGGCGGTGACGATGAAACCAGCTGGCGGTGATGATGAAACAGCTGGTGGTGATGATGAACCAGCTGGCGGTGATGATGAACCAGTGCTGGCGGTGATGATGAACCAACCGGTGGTGATGATGCACCAGCCGGTGGTGATGACGAACCAGCCGGTGGTGATGATGAACCAGCCGGTGGTGATGATGAATCAGCTGGTGGTGATGATGCACCAGCCGGTGGTGATGATGCACCAGCTGGTGTGATGATGCACCAGCCGGTGGTGATGATGAACCAGCCGGTGGTGATGATGAACCAGCTGGGATGATGCACCAGCCGGTGGTGATGAACCAGCGGGGTGATGCACCAGCCGGTGGTGATGATGAACCAGCCGGTGGTGATGATGAACCAGCCGGTGGTGATGATGAACCAGCCGGTGGTGATGATGAACCAGCCGGTGGTGATGATGAACCAGCCGGCGGTGATGATGCACCAGCCGGTGGTGATGATGAACCAGCCGGTGGTGATGATGAACCAGCTGGCGGTGATGATGCACCAGCCGGCGGTGATGATGAACCAGCCGGTGGTGATGATACACCAGCCGGTGGTGATGATGCACCAGCCGGTGGTGATGATGAACCAGCTGGCGGTGATGATGCACGAGCCGGTGGTGATGATGAACCAGCCGGTGGTGATGATGAACCAGCCGGTGGTGGTGATGCACCAGCCGGTGGTGGTGATGAACCAGCCGGTGGTGATGATGCACCAGCCGGTGGTGATGATGCACCAGCCGGTGGTGATGATGCACCAGCCGGTGGTGATGATGCACCAGCCGGTGGTGATGATGCACCAGCCGGTGGTGATGATAACCAGCGGTGGTGATGATACCAGGCCGGTGATGATGAACCAGCTGGTGGGATGATGCACGGCCGGTGGTGATGATGAACCAGCCGGTGGTGATGCACCAGCCGGTGAGATGATGCACCAGCCGGTGGTGATGATGCACCAGCCGGTGGTGATGATGCACCAGCCGGTGATGATGAACCAGCCGGTGGTGATGATACACCAGCAAGCGGTGATGATGCACCAGCTGGCGGTGAGCGATGAACCAGCTGGCGGTGACGATGAACCAGCTGGCGGTGATGATGAACCAGCTGGCGGTGATGATGCACCAGGCCGGTGGGATGATGCACCAGCCGGTGATGATGCACCAGCCGGTGGTGATGATGAACCAGCAAGCGGTGGATGATGCACCAGCTGGCGGTGACGATGAACCAGCTGGCGGTGACGATGAACCAGCTGGCGGTGATGATGAACCAGCTGGCGGTGATGATGCACCAGCTGGCGGTGATGATGAACCAGCTGGCGGTAAGATGAACCAGCTGGCGGTAATGATGAACCAGCTGGCAGTGATGATGCACCAGCTGTGTGGCGATAGACTAGCTGGCGGTGGTGATGGACCAGCTGGCTGTGTGGCGATGGTGATGGACCAGCTAGCCGAGCGGGATGGACCAGCTGGCGGTGTGGTGATGGACCGGCTTGCGGTGTGGTGATGAGGGCTGTGGGTCGGGTCGAGGAGTGGAGGAATTTCGGCTTGTGGAGTCGGAGTCGGGTGGTAAAATTGTCAGACTCCGACTCCGACTGAAGCTATCTGTTCCTAGAACAAATATATGAACTCGGGCATATTCATTGCAGTGATTCCACTGATCCACTAATTTTCTTAAATTATTAAAGAATTTATTTCCATTTTATAAGCATTATTATGAATTTATTGTAGCAGGCACAGTATAGCACTATAATTTTGGACGATAGTCTCTTCTTTACCATTTGAAATTTTGAATTGTATCAAATTTTGTTTCGTTGAAAACTGCACAGAGGCTCTCAGCTACAAAACAATTAGCTACAACCTGTTTTGGTGAGATTAAGGCAAATTTAATTTAATAACTTAATCATGTAAGGTTTATATTTTCCTTAATAAGGTATTCATTTCTTTAATGTACATAAATATATAACTTTACTTTAAAGGTGTAGGATCATCATTTAGATCCCTCAGATTATGAGCTTAAACAAAATTCATATGCTGAGATCGAACTTTTAGATATACATGTAAATGGTGTTTTCTAGTTAATATCTTGAATTCTTAATAAATATATTTTTCTTTTGATTGAAACTTTGAAAGTCAAGCCTATCATCTTTTGTAGTTCTTAAATATCGTCCAGATCATTAATAAAGCTGTAGCAGTATAGCCGGTGTTTTACTTTTTACCTACGCAGGTTACAACATACAAATTACAATTAGGATGGTAGAAATTGTTGTTACAAATGAAGCTCGTCGGAAGCATAAAAAATTTGAGGAGTCGGAGTCGAGGTTTTGTCTTCGACTCCACAGCCCTGGTGATGATGATGCACCAGCTGGCGGTGTGGTGATGATAATGGGCCATCTGGCGGTGTGGTGATGGTAATGGGCCAGCTGGCGGTGTGGTGATGGTAATGGGCCAGCTGGCGGTGTGGTGATGGTAATGGACCAGCTGGCAGTGTGGTGATGGTAATGGACCAGCTGGCGGTGTGGTGATGGTAATGGGCCAGCTGGCGGTGTGGTGATGGGCCATCTGGCGGTGTGGTGATGATAATGGGCCAGCTGGCGGTGTGGTGATGGTAATGGACCAGCTGGCGGTGTGGTGATGGTAATGGACCAGCTGGCAGTGTGGTGATGGTAATGGACCAGCTGGCGGTGTGGTAATGGACCAGCTGGCGGTGTGGTGATGGTGATGGACCAGCTGGCGGTGTGGTGATGGACCAGCTGGCGGTGTGGTGATGGTAATGGACCAGCTGGCAGTGTGGTGATGGTAATGGACCAGCTGGCAGTGTGGTGATGGTAATGGACCAGCTGGCGGTGGTGATGGTAATGGACCAGCTGGCAGTGTGGTGATGGACCAGCTGGCTGTGTGGTGATGGTAATGGACCAGCTGGCGGTGTGGTAATGGACCAGCTGGCGGTGTGGTGATGGTGATGGACCAGCTGGCGGTGTGGTGATGATAATGGACCAGCTGGCGGTGTGGTGATGGTAATGGACCAGCTGGCGGTGTGATGTGTGGACCAGCTGGCGGTGTGGTGATGGACCAGCTGGTGGTGTGGTGATGGTAATGAACCAGCTGGCGGTGTGGTAAGGACCAGCTGGCGGTGTGGTGATGGACCAACCAGCTGGCGGTGTGGTGATGGTAATGGACCAGCTGGCGGTGTGGTGATGGACCAGCTGGTGGTGTGGTGATGGTAATGGACCAGCTGGCGGTGTGGTAATGGACCAGCTGGCGGTGTGGTGATGGTGATGACCAGCTGGCGTGGTGATGGTAATGGACCAGCTGGCGGTGTGGTGATGGTAATGGACCAGCGGTGTGGTAATGGACCAGCTGGCGGTGTGGTGATGATAATGGACCAGCTGGCGGTGTGGTGATGGACCAGCTGGCGGTGTGGTGATGGTAATGGGCCAGCTGGCGGTGGTGATGATAATGGACCAGCTGGCGGTGTGGTGATGATAATGGACCAGCTGGCGGTGTGGTGATGGACCAGCTGGCGGTGTGGTGATGGTAATGGACCAGCTGGCGGTGTGATGATAATGGACCAGCTGGCGGTGTGGTGATGATAATGGACCAGCTGGCGGTGTGGTGATGGTAATGGACCAGCTGGCGGTGTGGTGATGGTAATGGACCAGCTGGCGGTGTGGTGATGGACCAGCTGGTGGTGTGGTGATGATAATGGACCAGCTGGCGGTGTGGTGATGGACCAGCTGGTGGTGTGGTGATGGTAATGGACCAGCTGGCGGTGTGGTAATGGACCAGCTGGCGGTGTGGTGATGGTGATGGACCAGCTGGCGGTGTGGTGATGGTAATGGACCAGCTGACGGTGTGGTAATGGACCAGCTGGCGGTGTGGTGATGATAATGGACCAGCTGGCGGTGTGGTGATGGTGGACCAGCTGGCGGTGTGGTGATGGACCAGCTGGCGGTGTGGTAATGGACCAGCTGGCGGTGTGGTGATGGACCAGCTGGCGGTGTGGTGATGATAATGGACCAGCTGGCGGTGTGGTGATGGTAATGGACCAGCTGACGGTGTGGTAATGGACCAGCTGGCGGTGTGGTGATGATAATGGACCAGCTGGCGGTGTGGTGATGGTAATGGACCAGCTGGCGGTGTGGTGATGGACCAGCTGGTGGTGTGGTGATGATATGTGGACCAGCTGGCGGTGTGGTGATGGTGGACCAGCTGGCGGTGTGGTGATAATGGGACCAGCTGGTGGTGTGGTGATGATGTGGACCAGCTGGCGGTGTGGTGATGATAATGGCCAGCTGGCGGTGTGTGGTGATGGTAATGGACCAGCTGGCGGTGTGGTGATGATAATGGACCAGCTGGCGGTGTGGTGATGCCAGCTGGTGGTGGGTGATGGACCAGCTGGCGGTGTGGTGTGGACCAGCTGGCGGTGTGGTGATGGTATGGACCAGCTGGCGGTGTGGTGATGGACCAGCTGGTGGTGTGGTGATGGTAATGGACCAGCTGGCGGTGTGGTAAAGGACCAGCTGGCGGTGTGGTGATGGACCAGCTGCGGTGTGGTGATGGTAATGGACCAGCTGGCGGTGTGGTGATGGACCAGCTGGTGGTGTGGTAATGGTATGGACGCTGGCGGTGTGGTAATGACCAGCTGGCGGTGTGGTGATGGTGATGGACCAGCTGGCGGTGGTGTGGTAATGGACCAGCTGGCGGTGTGGTGATGGTAATGACCAGCTGGCGGTGTGGTAATGGACCAGCTGGCGGTGTGGTGATGATAATGGACCAGCTGGCGGTGTGTGATGGACCAGCTGGCGGTGTGGTGATGGTAATGGCCAGCTGGCGGTGTGGTTGATAATGACCGGCTGGCGGTGTGGTGATGATAAGGACCAGCTGGCGGTGTGGTGTGATGACCAGCTGGCGGTGTGGTGATGGTAATGGACAGCTGGCGGTGTGATGATAATGGACCAGCTGGCGGTGTGGTGATGATAATGGACCAGCTGGCGGTGTGGTGATGGTGTGGACCAGCTGGCGGTGTGGTGATGGTAATGGACCAGCTGGCGGTGTGGTGATGGACCAGCTGGTGGTGTGGTGATAATGGACCAGCTGGCGGTGTGGTGATGGACCAGCTGGTGGTGTGGTGATGGTAATGGACCAGCTGGCGGTGGTGATGGTGATGGACCAGCTGGCGGTGTGGTGATGGTAATGGACCAGCTGACGGTGTGGTAATGGACCAGCTGGCGGTGTGGTGATATGGACCAGCTGGCGTGTGATGGTAATGGACCAGCTGGCGGTGTGGTGATGGACCAGCTGGCGGTGGGTAATGGACAGCTGGCGGTGTGGTGATGGACCAGCTGGCGGTGTGGTGATGATAATGGACAGCTGGCGGTGTGGTGATGGTAATGGACCAGCTGGCGGTGTGGTGATGGACCAGCTGGGTGTGGTGATGATAATGGACCAGCTGGCGGTGTGTGATGGTATGGACCGGCTGGCGGTGTGGTGATGATGGACCAGCTGGTGGTGTGGTGATGAATGGACCAGCTGGCGGTGTGGTGATGATAATGGACCAGCTGGCGGTGTGGTGATGGTGTGGACCAGCTGGCGGTGTGGTGATGATAATGGACCAGCTGGCGGTGTGGTGATGATGACCAGCTGGTGGTGTGGTGGTGGACCAGCTGGCGGTGTGGTAATGGACCAGCTGGCGGTGGTGATGGTAATGGACCAGCTGGCGGTGTGTGTGATGGTAATGGACCAGCTGGCGGTGTGGTGATGGACCAGCTGGTGGTGTGGTGATGGACCAGCTGGCGGTGTGGTGATGTGTGGACCAGCTGGCGGTGTGGTGATGATGTGGACCAGCTGGCGGTGTGGTGATGATGTGGACCAGCTGGCGGTGTGGTGATGGACCAGCTGGCGGTGTGGTGATGGTAATGGACCAGCTGGCGGTGTGGTGATGGACCAGCTGGTGGTGTGGTGATGGACCAGCTGGCGGTGTGGTGATGGTAATGGACAGCTGGCGGTGTGTGGTTGCAGCTGGCGGTGTGGTGATGATAATGGACCAGCTGGCGGTGTGGTGATGGTAATGGACCAGCTGGCGGTGTGGTGATGGACCAGCTGGCGGTGTGGTGATGGTAATGGACCAGCTGGCGGTGTGGTGATGGTGATGGACCAGCTGGCGGTGTGGTGATGGACCAGCTGGCGGTGTGGTGATGGACCAGCTGGCGGTGTGGTGATGGTGTGGACCAGCTGGCGGTGTGGTGATGGACCAGCTGGCGGTGTGGTGATGGTGCTGGACCAGCTGGCGGTGTGTGATGGACCAGCTGGCGGTGTGGTGATGAGACCAGCTGGCGGTGTGGTGATGGACCAGCTGGTGGTGTGGTGATGGTGATGGACCAGCTGGCGGTGTGGTGATGGTGATGGGCCAGCTGGCGGTGTGGTGATGGACCAGCTGGCGGTGTGGTGATGGTAATGGCCAGCTGGCGGTGTGGATGATGGTAATGGACCAGCTGGCGGTGTGGTGATGGACCAGCTGGCTGTGTGGTGTGGACAGCTGGCGGTGTGGTGATGGTGATGGACCAGCTGGCGGTGGTGGTGGATAGGACCAGCTGGCGGTGTGGTGATGGTGATGGACCAGCTGGCGGTGTGGTGATGGACCAGCTGGCGGTGTGGTGATGGACCGGCTGGCGGTGTGGTGATGGTGATGGACCAGCTGGCGGTGTGGTGATGGTGATGGACCAGCTGGCGGTGTGGTGATGGACCAGCTGGCGGTGTGGTGATGGACCAGCTGGCGGTGTGGTGATGGACCAGCTGGCGGTGTGGTGATGGACCAGCTGGCGTGGTGATGGTGATGGACCAGCTGGCGGTGTGGTGATGGTGATGGACCAGCTGGCGGTGTGGTGATGACCAGCTGGCGGTGTGGTGATGAATTCAGCTGGCGGTGTGGTGATGGTGATGGACCAGCTGGTAATATGAACGACTCTTTGCTAAATCGTCACCAGTTTAACATGTGCTGACTATACTAGACTTGGAATGCACCTAACTAACTCAGCAGCCTTAGCCCAACCTAACCTAAAGCAAACCCTATCAACACAACACAGACTGCAACACAACCTGAACCTAACCTGGCTTCGTTGACAAGCCAAACTGCGACACTGGCCTACCTAACATATTCGGAACCAAACTTGCCTCAGCCCTGGCCTACCTCACACCAAGCCCAG
>NW_024732238.1:8976442-9011134 GCF_018991925.1 Homarus americanus | reverse complement strand
AACAAGCCTACCTCAACCTGATTCTACCTGACCTAACTTAGACCTAACCAAAGCCAAACCAAACCAGGCCAAGCCAAGCCAATTACCTCAACCTAACATACCAAACCTAGCCTACCTAACCAACCAAACCTGCCTCACCTTGGCCTAACCTAATACCTGTGACTTATGTGTTTAAGGTCTGGACGGGTTCGTTTTCCTGGCCCGGGAGGTTTCATGTGTCTAACTATTAACGTCTTTATTATTCTTTACGTATTTATCAAGTCTTTTCACCTTCCAAATTATTCTTTTGTAAGTAGGTAAGTCCTGTACACAAAATTACTCTCTCTTTTTTTTTTTTTTAAGGGGTTAGTGGTGATAGTGGAGGGGTTAGTGGTGATATTGAAGGGGGGTAAGTGGTGATAGTGAGGTTGGTGGTGATAGTGAAGGGGTAAGTAGTGATAGTTGAGAGTTTAGTGGTGATAGTGATGGGGTTTGTGGTGATAGTGAAGGGGTTAGTGGTGATAGTTGAAGGGGTTAGTGGTGATAGTGAAGGGGTTACTGGTGATAGTGATGGGGTTAGTGGTGTTAGTGAAGGGTTAGTGGTGATAGTGAAGGGGTTAGTGGTGATAGTGAAGGTGTTACTGGTGATAGTGAGGGGTTAGTGGTGATAGTGAAGGGTTACTGGTGATGGTGAAGGGGTTAGTGGTGCTAGTGAAGGGGTTACCGGTGATAGTGAAGGGGTTAGTGGTGATAGTGAAGGGTTATGGATGATAGTAAGAGGGTTACTGGTGATAGTGAAGGGGTTACTGGTGATAGTGAAGGGGTTAGTGGTGCTAGAGAGGTTACTGGTGATAGTGAAGGGGTTAAGTGGTGATAGTGAAGGGGTTACGGTGATAGTGAAGGGGTTAGTGGTGATAGTGAAGGGTTATGGATGATAGTGAAGGGGTTACTGGTGATAGTGGAAGGGTTACTGGTTGATAGTGAAAGGGGTTAGTGGTGATAGTGAAGGGGTTATGGTGATAGTAAAGGGGGTTAGTGGTTGGTGGTGGTGGAGGGTGAGTGGGAGGCAAGGCATTAATGTGGTTCTCTTGTGTTACAGGGACACCATCCACCAGCTCTCACCTGTATAATGACACGGTGAGTAACCTTACGCCTGCCTGGGGATGTGGCCAAATGGTCCTTTTACCCTCATAAACCTTACCTTACCTTGGTAAACCTAACCTAACCTTACCTTATGTTGATAAACTTAACCTAACCAAACCTTGATAAACTTAACTCAACCAAACCTTGATAAACCTTACCTTACCTTGATAAACCTAACCTAACCTACCCACTACAGTCTGGTTGATCGGGAACCATTTTTAAAAGGCTTGTACAGTTTACAGTAGTTCTCTCTTGAGGACTCATGTTGGTGTCCTTCAGGTGTGTCTCACATGACGAGAGAGAGAGGCATCAGTGCATATCCCACGAGGCACTGTGGGAGGTGTGAGGGATGAGGGTGTGGCAGTGTAAGGGTGACAGGTGTGGTGTGAGGGATGGGGTGTGGCAGTGTAGAGGTGACAGGTGTGGTGTGAGGGATGAGGGTGTGGCAGTGTAGGGTGACAGGTGTGGTGTGGGGATGAGGGTGTAGCAGTGTAGAGGTGACAGGTGTGGTGTGAGAGATGAGGGTGTGGCAGTATAGAGGTGACAGGTGAGGTGTGAGAGATTAGGGTGTGGCAGTGTAGGGTGACAGGTGTGGTGTGATGGATGACGGTGTGGTAGTGTGGGGTGACAGGTGTGGTGTGAGGGATGGGGGTGTGGCAGTGTAGGGTGACAGGTGTGGTGTGAGGGATGAGGGTGTGGCAGTGTAGAGGTGACAGGTGTGGTGTGAGGGATGAGGGTGTGGCAGTGTAAGTGACAGGTGTGGTGTGATGGATGACGGTGTGGTAGTGTAGAGGTGACAGGTGTGGGGATGAGGGTGTAGAAGTGTAGGGTGACAGGTGTGGTGTGAGGGATGGGGGTGTGGCAGTGTAGAGGTGAAGGTGTGGTGTGAGGGATGGGGGTGTGGCAGTGTAGAGGTGAAAGGTGTGGTGTGAGGGATGAGGGTGTGTGGCAGTGTGAGAGGTGACAGGTGTGGTGTGGATGGATGACGGTGTGGTGGTGTAGAGGTGACAGGTGTGGTGTGAGGGATGGGGGTGTGGCAGTGTAGGGGTGACAGGTGTGGTGTGAAGGATGAGGGTGTGGCAGTGTAGGGGTGACAGGTGTGGTGTGATGGATGACGGTGTGGTAGTGTAGAGGTGACAGGTGAGGGATGAGGGTGTAGAAGTGTAGGAGTGACAGGTGTGGTGTGAGGGTGGGGGGGTGTGGCAGTGTGGAGGTGACAGGTGAGGTGTGGTAGGGTGTGGCAGTGTAGAGGTGACAGGTGTGGTGTGATGGATGACGGTGTGGTAGTGTAGAGGTGACAGGTGTGGGTGTGATGGATGACGGTGTGGTAGTGTAGGGTGACAGGTGTGGTGTGAGGGATGGGGGTGTGGCAGTGTAGAGGTGACAGGTGTGGTGTGGAGGGATGAGGGTGTGTGGCAGTGTAGAGGTGACAGGTGTGGTGTGAGAGATTAGGGTGTGGCAGTGTAGGGTGACAGGTGGCTCACGTTTGGTTAAGTTGGGGGAGCCTATTAATTAGGACGGTTGTTCAGTTGACTAGTGACGAGTTTGCCCGCACGTGATGAACGAGTTTAATGTTCTCTTGAAGTTGAAATGTGTAACTCATCTCCTCCACCTTCCTTCCTTCCTTGGCCATTCTCTTCCCTCAATCAATCTTTCTTTCTCTCCTCCTCATATTTCTCTCCTCACGCTATCATTTTCTCCTCCATCTCCCCCATCTTCATCCTCGTGAGCTACACAAATTGGATATGCTGCATTGAACTTTCATACTGGTAGGAAAATGTCATTATCATCCGTGTTGCCAGACGTGTAATCTTTCCCTCAATCGATTGTCCATTTGGTGTCAAGTTATCGTACTGTTGATAATAATGTCAGTTAACAGCTCAGAAATGACTAGATATTATAAACATTGACCAGTAGTATGTGTTGTGTTTGTTCGTATGCATCAGGCTTCTGGTTCCTAGCATGTGTTAATGTCCAGAGGTTCAGGGTATACTGTAAAAATTTACCGTAAATTTTACAGTGGAATACTGGCAGCCCTGTTGCCAGTGTTCCATCGTAAAATGTACAGTGCTTAACTTACGTCGTCCGTAAATGTCAAAGCAGACGATACAACGGTGTCACTGTAAAACGCGGAACTAACGAAAATCACCGAAAAAAACGAAATACGGTGGCCAACCGTAGATTTTTACAGTGAACTGCTGTAATATTCAAGGGTAAGATTTTTACAGTGTAGAGTTTATCTTATTTTACAGTTGTTAGACGCAACACATTCACTGTACGTACAGAAACACACATGCAAGTACAGACACACACACACACAGTATCAGGTTGTTCCATATGCTGTTGATGTTGACCGTCACTACAGTGTCAATTCTTTTACCATTATCATAGAGTCAATTACCAGTCGTTAATAATTATCTTTTGTCCTGTTTCACAATTGACTGACGACGTAATAAATGTGATGTGTGTGTTTTGTATGTATGTATGTATGTATGTATGTATGTATGTATGTGTGCGCGTATGTATGTGTGTGCATACGTGTGTGTGTGTGTGTGTGTGTGTGTGTGTGCGTGCGTGCGCGCGCGCAATTGTGTTTCTTATGTGTGTGTGTATATGTTTTTGATGCGCATGTGTGTGTGTGTGTGTGTGTGTTTGTATATGCATGTGTATACGAATGTGCATGTGTATGTCTGTGTGCAAATGCTATATATATATATATATATATATATATATATATATATATATATATATATATTACCTAGAGGACAGTTTTCAGTAACAAATTGTCATAACAATCAAGGAACTGATAAATATGATGGCAGGTATAATGAAATCAGGTAGGATTACATTGGAAGATAATATAAAGGAAAAAATCCTGGAAGTCAGGAAACTGTGTTTCATTAATGTAAGATATAAGTTTAAGCTTATCAGAGACAATATGAAGGCTGCTGAAATTTATATTCAGGAAAAAATGGTATGGGTACCAGCTCAGAAGTAATGTTTGTGACACATGCGAGATGATGGGGAGTAGGCAAGGTTGTGATTGCATTACTGCTAAGCTCACAATAGCTTGGTGCTATATGATAACCTTCTACCACTAAATGTTTACCTACACCCTGACGCATGATTATCACGCTGGTTTGATTTGGAAAATAACAATATTGCACATTATTTACATGTGCGTGAAACACTAACCTATGAGGTATTGGAGTGTTTTCACTTTGTTGTAGAGCTGTAGAGGCATTAGTTTGTACTATAGCTAATTCACAAGTAGCTTCTGCAGCCCGTGTGAAAGCCAAAGCATAAGCAGGACATGCAAGCAAGTGTAAGTATGTTGACTTACAATGATTTAGGACTTCATGCTTAGTCACAGCAACTAACGAAAAATTTTCTGAAACCACAATTATTTCAGTTTGTTAAGAATCAAAAGATCGTCATTTGCCTTCAATAGAAATGGTTCCAAATGCCATGCATTAAACTTCTTTTGTGGTTTTAGTGGAATGTGTATTAGTATTTCCTTATGTGTTAAGGCTGCCTCTAATAAGGGGTAATAGTATTCCACTTCATGCTCCTGAAAGATTGGAGTTAGATGATATTTAGTTTCAGCTATATGTGAAGCGGCAATAAGTTGACTAATTGGCAACTGCTGTGCATTAACACGACCTAACCCTGCATTCACTAGATCAGCTATGAGCCTACTGTTGGTATCTGTGAATGCTTGCACAGAGGCTTCAGCTGCATGCATATATTCTGGAAAACAGAGTAGCCATTCCAGTGTAGATGCTGACCGGGTGAATCCCTGGACAACAGACTTTGTACTGCCTTGTAGGACTGTTTAATGGCCCTATTCTATTTTATAACCACTTCTGAAACTACATTCATTCGGTTCCCTAGTTATCTACATCTTTGGCGGTTGCCCTACCAAACAGGGTGTTACTTATTAAACCAACAAAATGAAACAGACCACGTTTTTGACGCCGCTGAGAATGAACATTCATCCCATGTCTTCAGGAGATATCGGTAGCTTTCCCTCGAAGTGATACAGTATTTACTCATTTGAGTAGACTATTCATACGGTCGTTCTGAAGTGTAGTGGTCTGACGGAGTGTTGTAGAGATGGTAGACTGTTGTTCGAGATCTTGCTGGGTGTGCATAGCTGTTTCAATGTGGACAGCTATTGACCTCAGATGCACTGGCATGCGCATTAAGTCATGGAGCTCGTACTTGACAGTTACAACGTCTTGTACTAGTACTTTGCCTAGTGAGGCAACTAAAGTTCCAGTTTTGACGACGTCTGCTGGGGATGCGGTTGTTGTCACCGCGCTCCAGACCGACAGGAGTAGTGATATCCAAGCCATGTCTGAATGAGGCGAGGATAATTAATGATTTTTGTTTGCTGATCTTAGTTTTTGACGATTTGTATTATCTCGTGTTATATCTTGTTGAGCAACTGTTGTAGTAGAAGTAGCAATGTTGTGGGTATGTGGCTTCCATGACATATTGAGGAAATGGTGAGGCCTAGCATTTCTATTTTAGAATTTGGCAGAATGGTTGCATCCTGAAATGTGATTGGTGGGAGATCATCTAATTTGGAAAGAGTAATTGGTAAATACTGTACTGTGTTTGATTACTAGTATTGAATTTAACCAAGTTTCTACCTCCCCATTCGGAGATGCTGCACAGATCCGCATTGATAGATGAAAGGATATCAGCTCTAGAAATAGATCTAGTTTGAGAATTAGGGGGAAGGGAAAAATGTGAAGAGTGAAGTAGAATCATCAGCGTAAGAATGGATAGAATTAGTCCTAGTGTGAAGTAAATCATTGATTAAAAGGAAGAAGAGAGTAGGTGAAAGAACAGAACCCTGTGGGACACCACTATTGGTTGAGAAAGAGTGAGAGATCGGTCCCTCGACAACAACTGCCATGGTTCGGTTCTCAAGGAAGCTAGAATTTAGAGAACAAAGTGAGGGTGGGGGGAGAAACCATAAAAGGAAAGTTTAGAAAGCAAAGACTTGTGCCATACTCTGTCAAATGCTTTGGAGATGTCGAGGGCCATGACGAAAGTTTCCCCACAATCCCTAAGAGAGGATGACCAAAGGTGGTGCATCTGACACAATCCGGAGAAAATGAAAGTTTAAGATAGTTTCGAAAATCTTAGAGAGGGATGAGGTTAGGGCAATGGAGCGATAGTTAGAGGGATTGGAATGGTCACCCGTCTTCGGGATGGGCTGAACCAAGATATGCTGCCAAGAAGAAGGAAAAGTTTGGGTTTTGACGAGTAAGCACAGGGGCCAGAATTTCAGAACACGAGGGGGTATTCCGTCCTGTTAATGCATCTTACTCGCATCCAATCTGGGTAACACACCAGCAACCATACAAGTGGAGATTATAGGAAAGTGCATAGGTTCAGTAGGGGGAGCAGGAGGGATAGAGTTGGAATCGTCTAAGGTGGAGTTAGAGGAGAATAAGGTGCCAAAGAGATTGGCTTTATCAGGGGGAGAGTTGACTATAGAGTTATCAGGTCGGAAGAGAGGAGGAAAAGAGGGAGTTGCAGAAGTTAATAACATGTTTTTGGTTTAGGACCAGAAGGATTTACTAGAAGAACAGTTAGTCAGGTCAGTATCTCGCCGACATTGTATGTGTATGTACGTACGTACGTACGTGTATCATCGATGAAGAGATTCAACATCGGATTAGATGTGCATCTCTAGCTTATGGCAGACCCTGTACCCGTGTTTTCAGCTGTAGGAGCGGAAATTATCTACAAAGCTGCAAGTATATCGATCAGTGGTCCTCCCCATCCTGCTGTATGGCAGCGAGACATGGTTCAAGGCACCTCAAGGCACTTAATTTTTCACCATTATCCATGAACAATTATGTTGGACTGGCCATGTTACAGGCATAGACGAAAGTAGACTGCCAAAGCTGCTACTTTACAGTCACCAAACGAATGGTTAACGTAATGCTGGCGGGCAACGGAAGAGGTATAAGGATAGTCTTAAGACAAACCTGAAAACGTGCCAAATCGACCCCCTCACCTGGGAGACGATCACTCCACACCGTAATGCTTGGAGGAGCACCACGCGAAAAGGCGTCAATATTTTCGAGTTAGCCCGACTGCATACCGAGGCAAACAAGTGCCAGTGCCGGAAAGACGCTGCCGCCGCCCTTCCCGCATAAGATATAGCCCTCCACACAGCAACATCTGTGGACGGCCCTGCCGGTCCCGTATCGATATCTCAGGTCACCTCAGAGCTCACCAACGAAGGTGACATCTTGAATAAGTCATATCATTGTATCACAGCTGGATGATCGTCATACTCGAATCCGAGTGATAGCAAAGTACAGTACGAGTTGTAGTAGTGTTTATTTTTGTGTGCGTGTGCACACGCGTGTAAATGCTGGCGGGTGTGAGAGGGTCAGCCAGGCTTTAGCTACACCCACCACCCCGTTTGAACCAGCAGTGTTGAGCCACCGTAGATCATCCCTCTCATACTCCACAATTTTCGTCATATAATTATGTTTCTCTCCTTCGTGTAGTAGGTGTCGGGGGCTCCCTCGCACAGATACTCCTCCAACCTTTGGGGACGCTCAGGTGAAGTTGTAGAAGGTGGAGCTTCACCCTCAAAGGAAGGTTTTATCTGGGATAGTTGGCGGTCAGTGGAGCGTGAGGCAAGGCCGCAACTCTCCCTTAATGAGAGCAACGAGAAATAGTGAATTAGCCAGGAAGAGTGGGAGAGGGGGTGAGTGGGAAGGACAGGGAGGCCGGGAAGGTGAGAGGAAGAGACAGGGAGGGAGGGTGAGAGGGTGAGCGGGAAGGAGAGGAAAGGAGAGTGAGAAGGGTAGGGTGAGAGAGTGGAAGAGAAAGTAAGAGGGAGAGGGGCAGGGAATGAGAGGGAGAGGGACTGAGTAAGAGGAACAGGGAGAAAGAGTGGGAGGAACAAGGTGGGAGGGAGACAGAGAGGGTGGGAGAGTGACGGGGGAAGAAACATTGTTCAGCCAGGAGGTGTAAATAAAGGACTAGTCATGACGGTAACGAGGGCGGAGGGGCGGGGGTAGCGAGTCCACACCATCAGTATGTCCAGAAACGTAGTTAAGACTTGACTCCCGGTAGTTAAGACTGGACTCCCGGTAGTTAAGACTGGACTCCCGGTAGTTAAGACTGGACTCCCGGTAGTTAAGACTTGACTCCCGGTAGTTAAGACTGGACTGCCGGTAGTTAAGACTGGACTGCTGGTAGTTAAGACTGGACTGCCAGTAGTTAAGACTGGACTGCCGGTAGTTAAGACTTGATTACCGGTAGTTACGAAGTACAATGTTTTGGAGAAGACTGGTCATGTCTCTTTATGATGTAAGTACAGAAGGGGCTCACGATTCTCCAAACAGAAGGTTTCGCCTCGGTGGGACTGTCAGCGCCGCTTGTAACTAACCTCGTGTGTGTGTGTGTGTGTGTGTGTGTGTGTGTGTCAAATGCAGACGACCTCACACTAGTCGCTCACACTGAACGCGACCTGCAGGAGATCCTGAACACCTACGCAGGTGCGAATGCACACTTCGGCCTTGACGTGAATGTACACCCACTAAAAAATTATTCGGCACCCGTGTCATATTGTATCACACCGTGAGGGTGCCGAATAATTTTTTAGTGGGTGTACGTAAGACTCAGATTCTCTTTCAGCCCTTCCCTGGTTTAAGCCACACCTCTACCATCCATCCACCTTAATGTAACCCACTTTCAGTATCTCGGCTCCCACCTGTCAACCACCACAAACATTGATGAAGAGATTCAGCATCGGATCAGATGTGCATCTCAAGCCTTTGGCAGACTCCATGCACGTGTCTTCAGCTGTAGGGAACTGAAATTATATACAAAGTTGCACATAAATCGAACAGTGGTCCTCCCCACCCTGCTGTATGGCAGTGATACATGGGTCACATACAGGAGGCACCTCAAGGCACTTGAAAACTTTCACCAACGTAGTCTACTTTCCATCCTCCGAGTTCGCTGGGAAGACAAGTGAATAAATGCCAGTATTCTTGCTGACACCATCGAGCATCGAGGCTACCATTATCCATAACTACGTTGGACTGGCCATGTTACCCGCATGGACGACAGCAGACTACCAAAGCAGCTACTTTACAGTCACCTAACGAATGATAAACGTAACACCGGCGGGCAATTGAAAAGGTATAAGGATAGTCTTAAGAAAAACCTGAAAAAGTGTCAAATCGACCCCCTTACCTGGGAGTCGATTACTCCACATCGTAACGCTTGGAGGAGCACCACACGAGAAGGTGTCAATGCTTTCGAGTTAGCCTGACTGCAAACCGAGGCAGACAAGTGGCAACGCCGGAAAGACGCTGCCACCGCCCCTCCCGCAGTAGATGGAGCCCTCCACATGTGCGACGAATGTGAACGACGCTGCGGGTCCCGTCTCTTTAGTCACCTCAAAATTCACCAACCTAGGTGACATCCCTAATAACCCATATCATTGTATCATGGCTGGATGATCGTCTCACCTGATTCCGAGTGACAGCAAAGTATGTGTGTGTGTGTGTGTGTGTGTGCGTGTGCGCGTGTGTGTGCAGTGTGTGCGTGTGCGTGTGTGTGTGTGTGGGTGTGGGTGTGTGTGTAATAATAATAATAATAATAATAATAATAATTAACGGTTTATTGAAAAAATTCTGCAGCCCGAAGGCTGAAAATATACATTGGACATAAATGACTTATTACATACATTGGTGGTTTAACAAAAGCCTTCATTAGAGAAAGGTAAAGGAACATACAATGAACATACAGATTATTGTAGGTGTTCAACAGCAAACTCGTAGTGTAGTAACTCCCTCCCAGATGGTGTTAGGAGGAACTCACGTGGTGTAGTAGTTCCCTCAGATGGTGTTATGAGGGACCTGGCGTGGTGTAGTAATTCCCTCGCAGATGGTGTTATGAGGGGCCTCACGTGGTGTAGTAATTCCCTCACGGATGGTGTTATGAGGGACCTCACGTGGTGTAGTAATTACCTCACAGATGGTGTTATGAGGGACCTCACGTGGTGTAGTAATTACTTCACAGATGGTGTTATGAGGGGCCTCACGTGGTGTAGTAACTCCCTCACAGATGGTGTTATGAGGGGCATTACGTGGTGTAGTAATTCCCTCACAGATGGTGTTATGAGGGGCCTGACGTGGTGTAGTAATTCCCTCACAGATGGTGTTATGAGGGACCTCACATGGTGTAGTAATTCCCTCACAGATGGTGTGATGAGGGACTTGACGTGGTGTAGTAATTCCTTCACAGATGGTGTTATATGAGTGAGGTTTGGTCTTAGGCCTTCCTATCGTAGACGGATTAACACATCGCTGGTTGTTGTTGGGTCTCACGGGCCGTTATCACCGGGTACCTGGGACCTCACTGTGTGAAGGTTAAGTTGGGAAAGACTGTTACTGTTGAGTTGTTCTCGCTGACTTAAGCACTGGTCACCACTGTTCACCTCTGTTTAACACTGGTTCCGTTCCTTTCCTCAATGAAATTGTAACTTCTGGCGAGAACTTGTTGATATTCTGGTGGGGAGGAGGGTTCAGGGGAGGGGGTTGGTATGGGCCAACTTAACAGTTGACCTGGCTGCTCGGAGAGGAGCGCCAGGTACGTCTTGACCCTTCGGTGGTCAAGGATGTGTGCGTGTGTGTGTGCAGTGTGTGTGTGTGTGTGTGCAGTATGTGTGTGTGTGTGTGTGTGTGCAGTATGTGTGTGTGTGTGTGTGTGCAGTATGTGTGTGTGTGTGTGTGCAGTGTGTGTGTGTGTGTGTGTGTGTGTGTGTGTGTGCAGTGTGCGTGTGTGTGCAGTGTGTGTTTGTGCGTGTGTGTGCAGTGTGTATGTAATAATAATAATAATAATAATTTAAACGGTTTATTAATAGAGTTGCAGCCGGTGGTTGAAAATATACAGACTTACATTTGATTTAGACATAATGATATAATATGCATTGAATACATTTACAGGGCTGTACAGTACATAAATCAGGAGTTGTTTATTATTTTAACAATAGATGGGATGGTGCTGTTCTTATATCTATCGGTGCGGGCTCTTATGGGCTGAATTTTGTTGTAGTGGTGGACTGCGCGAGTTGGGTGGGGGGCTGCAGGAGGTGGCGATGGCGAGGGTGGTGCAGTAATCCACGGCCAAACCTTTCCAGTGCTTGGTGGTGGAGGTCACTGAGGGATGGCATTTCCAGGGTGGAGAGAGCGTTGGTGTAGCCGGAGTATTCTGCGCCGAGCATGATTCTGCATGCCCTTTTCTGTACCTTCTCCAGTTGACGTTGTTGGGTGGAGTTGAGAGAAGACGACCAGGCTGGTGACGCATACGTTAGTTTGGGGAGAATAAAGGCGTTGTAGATGGTCCTCAGCTCTGGCGTGGGTGTCCCAAGTGACCTAAGTCTTCGTAGCATGTAGAGACGGTACGAGGCTGCCTTGACTGTGTGTGTGTGTGTGTGTGTGTGTGTGTGTGTATGTGTGTGTGTGTGGGGGGGGGCTGGTAAGGTTGGAGGTCACGGGCTCAACCAGAATCAATAGTGGTACCAGAGATCCCATGTCTCATTGTTCCCTCTCATTCCCCACTCACTACACTCATTTCCCCACTCACTGCTGTCATTCCCTACTCTCAGCTATCATACCCCGCTCACTGCTATCATAACCCACTCACTGCTATCATGCCCCACTCACTGCTCTCATTCCCCCACTCACTGCTGTCAATACTGGCCTCATCCTTCTCACGCCCACACCCTGGCTTCATCCCTCTCACGCCCACACACATACATACTGACCTCATCCCTCTAACGTCCACACACGTACTGACTTCATCCCTCTCACGCCCACACCCTGACTTCATCCCTCTCACGCCCCACACACATACTGACCTCATCCCTCTCATGCCCACACACATACTGACCTCATCCCTCCACACACACATACTGACTTCATCCCTCTCGCGCCCACACCCTGGCTTCATCCCCTCTCACGCCCACACCCCTTTCATCCCTCTCACGCCCACACATACTGACCTCATCTCTCGTCTTCATCACTTTGTCTCACTTCCTAGAGACTCTCACTGAAAGGTCACAGGTCACATGGTCCCTTAACCCAGCTGATTTCCTGGTCTGACTGTGCCCCTATTTAATCCAACCCATCAACCTTTGAGAATTGGGGCCCCATTAGGAGCGGAGTCCCTTTGAATTAAAGCATAGTGGAGTCTAAGGATTTGGGCCCTTTAGAATGGGGGGCAGCTGAGGACGTGGACCTATCTTGCCAGGCACCTTTAGGGGAATGTGATCCAGCTGAAGTTGTCTGTTACACGACGTGGGACCTGACAATAAGGGCTGGGTGAACCTCATGCGGCCTCGGGTGGCGGCAGTTTTTACCGGAATTGGGGAGTGAATACCTTGAACCTGGTGACGTCAGAATTACGTCACCAGTGGGCGGGGCGAAAGGTTTGCGCCGAGGAGGAAGGGGGAGGGGTGGGTGTGGGGGTCGAGGGTGCGGGGAGTCTAACAAGTCAATAAACTGGGCTGCCGCTGCTGGTGGTGGTGGTTGATGTGCGGGATGGAGGTTAAAGTCTCTCTCAAGTGTTGATTTCAATTTTGATGTGAAAGTACTTAATGACAGCTACTCTTCCCCGGGGCCTGCTGCCTGATGGTCGCTCAGGTAATTTTGCAGTAGGAGCTATTTTCAGGCACTTGAGGGGGGGGGGGAGGTTAGTTTATTTCCCTCCTTACTCTTGGGGTGTTTGAGGTACTGTTATAGATAAAGTTCAAGGTCACGGCACTAGATAAATTTATGAATTATTCTTTGTTAACAATGTACAATTATTTTAAGGTATTTTGTTGTATGGGGGGGAGTTAAAGATAGCTCTCTCTCTCTCTCTCTGTCTCTCTCTCTCTCTCTCTCTCTGTCTCTGTCTCTCTCTCTCTCTCTCTCTCTCTCTCTCTGGTCTCTCTCTCTCTCTCTCTCTCATTTTCTCTCTCTCTCTCTCTCTCTCTCTCTCTCTCTCTCTCTCTCTCTCTGATGGAAGGCCACTCACAGCCTTCTGGGGCCGGGCACTTCCGCAAAAGTTCACTGCTGCTGGAGGTACATTGGTCTAGGAAGGTGGTGGTGGAGATGATGATGGCGGCGGCGGCCTTAGTTCTCTCAGGCTCTAACCTAACCTAACCAAACATAAGTAAGCCAATAAGATTTGGTCCCAGCCTAAGAAGCCCCAGTCATAAGAAACCTATCCCCTTTACAGCTTATGGACTATAAGCTAAGGAACACGTGGACCCATCACCCGTACAGCTTATGGACTATAAGCTAAGGAACCAGTGGACCCATCACCCGTACAGCTTATGGACTATAAGCTAAGGAACCCGTGGACCCATCACCCGTACAGCTTATGGACTATAAGCTAAGGAACCCGTGGACCCATCACCCGTACAGCTTATGGACTATAAGCTAAGGAACCCGTGGATCTATTTCGCTGAGTATATAACTTTCAGTGTCAAACAGTGATGGAAGAGTAAATGCAACTTTTTTATATAATTGAGTTGCTTGTCGGTAACGTGAAAGGTGTTAGGCAGATGGTTGAAGAAGAGCTGTGTACATACTGTATACCTTTATACAGTACTGACGTGTGATCCAGGGAACTCTTGTGTTATGGTTGTTTCTCTTCCATGTGTGTCCTGTGTTATGGTTGTTTCTCTACCATGTGCGTCTTGTATTATGGTTGTTTCTCTACCATATGTGTCCTGTGTTATGGTTGTTTCTCTACCATGTGTCTTGTATTATGGTTGTTTCTCTACCATATGTGTCTTGTATTATGGTTGTTTCTCTACCATATGTGTCTTGTATTATGGTTGTTTCTCTACCATGTGTGTCTTGTATTATGGTTGTTTCTCTACCATATGTGTCCTGTGTTATGGTTTTCTCTCTACCATGTGTGTCCTGTGTTATGGTTTTCTCTCTACCATATGTGTCCTGTGTTATGGTTGTTTCTCTACCATGTGTCTTGTATTATGGTTGTTTCTCTACCATGTGTGTCCTGTGTTATGGTTGTTTCTCTACCATATGTGTCTTGTATTATGGTTGTATCTCTACCATATTTGTCCTGCTTTAATGAAAGTGTCTCAGGCGTCGGAAATAAACAGCTGAGCACATCGGGTGTAAAACTTAAAAAAATGGCTGAATTACATATTGAGACACGAATATTCGAAAAGGAAAGAGTTATAGGAAGAGAGTGAATGCAGATGTAAGAACAATAACAGATTATTCTGGGAGGGAAGTGATCAGCAGGTGTTTATGGGTATGTGTAAAGTGCTTTGGTGGTGGCAGCACACGAGGAGAAAGTTTGTTGCTTGTGAGAGATGCAGAGAGAATATTGTAAGCATTTAATAAAGATGATGTATTTCAAGGACTTATTGAGCATCAGGATGTATGAGACGCGAGAGAACTTGAGGGAGGGAGAAAGAGCAGAACAGGCGGGGAGGAATAAGCACACTGTTTACGAAAAGAGGTGACAATTGGAGCAACGGGGAAAGTGGACGAGTTTGTGACTGTGATTGTTACACTGTACGTGTAAAGGGAGTCTGAGAGATTGAGTTAGAGGCTGTGTGAGTGTTGGTGAGGAATTACTGCCACAAACAAATGGTCTGCTAAAGTCTAGTTTTGCTGATGGTGATGATAAAAGTTTGTTGTGTGTGTGTGATAATAATAATAATAATAATAATAATAATATTATTATTATTATTAATTAACGGTTTATTGGAAAAAGTTCTGCAGCCTGAAGGCTGAAAATATACATTGGACATAAATTACTTATTACATACATTGGTGGTTTAACAAAAGCCTTCATTAGAGAAAGGTGAAGGAACATACAGTGAATATACAGATTAATGTTTACAGTGGAGGTCACGTAGATCATGTGCGCTGAGGTATTGAACAGCAAACACATAGTGTAGTAATTCCCTCACAGATGGTGTTATGAGGGGCCTGACGTGGTGTAGTAACGCCCTCACAGATGGTGTTACGAGGGGCCTGACGTGGTGTAGTAATTCCCTCACAGATGGTGTTATGAGGGGCATCACGTGGTGTAGTAACTCCCTCACAGATGGTGTTATGAGGGGCCTGGCGTGGTGTAGTAACTCCCTCACTGATGGTGTTATGAGGGGCATCACGTGGTGTAGTAATTCCCTCACAGATGGTGTTATGAGGGGCCTGACGTGGTGTAGTAACTCCCTCACAGATGGTGTTACGAGGGGCCTGACGTGGTGTAGTAATTCCCTCACAGATGGTGTTATGAGGGGCATCACGTGGTGTAGTAACTCCCTCACAGATGGTGTTATGAGGGACCTGGCGTGGTGTAGTAATTCCCTCACAGATGGTGTTATGAGGGGCATCACGTGGTGTAGTAACTCCCTCACAGTTGGTGTTATGGGGGACCTGACGTGGTGTAGTATTTCCCTCACAGATGGTGTTATGAGGGACCTGACATGGTGTAGTAATTCCCTCACAGATGGTGTTATGAGGGGCATCACGTGGTGTAGTAACTCCCTCACAGATGGTGTTATGAGGGGCGTGGTGTGTGTGTGTGTGTGTGTGTGTGTGTGTGTGCGCGCGCGCGCGCCAAATAAAATTGACGCAGGTTGATTTAATTTTTTTTGGGGGCATCTAGATTTATTTGTACTGTATTGACATAATTTATATACATGAAAATCACTGTACGCATTGATATATGAAACATTTAGTGAAAAATACTACAGAACTCCATTAAAGGTAGAAAAAGGGGGGATATAGAGAAGGACAAGTGAGTGGTCATGTAGAACAACTGTGAGGTGATAGTGAATAGTTATAATGAGACAGGTTAAGGTGGGAGACACAGCACTGATCAAATCAGGAGGACTTAACGAGGAGACATAAACAAAGTGAGGAACACCCCCTCCTCCTCCTTCTCTTCGCCTCCTCTTCTCCCTACTCCCCCTCTCCTTCCTCCCCCTCTCCCTCCATCCATCCCCTTCTCCCATCTTCAGCTCTCTGCCCCCCCTCTGCCCGCCCTCCCTCCGACCTGCCGCAACACTCACTAAAGGTCGCCACAACAGTGCAGAATATTGAGGCATAAAATAATATATATATATATATATATATATATATATATATATATATATATATATATATATATATATATATATATATATATATATATATATATATATATATATATACTATATTGAGCTTCCTACTTGAGTCTGGTGTTATATCAAACAAATTTGATAAAATTTAATTGATTTTGAGTTACCTACCCGGGCGTAGTAACACACGGACGGACAGACAGAGAACATTCACAGTACTTTTTTTTTATTGGTTTGGGCGGGGGACTGGGGAGAGGGGCCATTAATATAATTTTTGTAATTGTCGTTGATTGTAGTCTCGTTCAAGATTCTTCGAACACTGCTGGAGACAGCTGGCAACTCAAGGCCGTTTATTTACTATAATGCGTCGTAAAAATTATGAATAAATATAAAAGTGATCGGTGATTGATGTTCTGTACGTATTGTTTATGCGTTATGGTGTTTGTTGTATGAAGTTATGGAGTGATTACTGTTGTATTATTATTATTACTACTATTATTAGTAGTAGTAGTAGTGTTAATATCGTTATTATTATTATTATTTATATTATTATTATTAATATTATTTATTATCACTACTACTGTTATTATTATAACATTATTATTGTTGTTGTTATTATTATTAATATTATTATTAGTATTAGTATTAGTAGCAGTATTGTTAATATTATTTATTATTATATTATTAATAATAATAATATTATTATTATTGTTAGTATGTTATTATTATTATATTTGTTATTATTATCAATGTTAATATCGTTATTATTATATTATTATTGTTATCACTGATATTAGTAGTAGTATTGTTAATATCGTTGTTATTATTCTTCTTATTATTATTATTATTATTGTTAATATCGTTATAAGTATTATTATTACTATTAATATTATTATTATTATTATTGTTAATATCGTTATAAGTATTATTATTACTATTAGCATTATTATTATTATTATTATTATTACTACTATTATATTATTATTATTGTTAATATCGTTATTATTATTATTATTTATTATTATTATTATTATTATTACGATTGTTGTTATTATTACTATTATTATTTTTACTCTTATTACAATTATTTTTATTATTTTTGTTAATATCATTATTATTATTATTTTACCTTTATTATTATAATTATAATAATAATAATAATAATAATATATATAATAATAATAATAATTATAATAATGGTAATAATAATAAAGTAATAATAATAACAATAGTAATAATAATAATAATAATATAGCGATATAACAATAGTAGTAGTAATAATAATAATAATAATAATGATAATAATAATAATAATAATAATAATAATAATATAATAATAATAATAACGTATTAACAATAACAATAATTATTATTATTATTATTATTATTATTATTATTATTATTATTACGATTGTTGTTATTATTACTATTATTATTATTTACTCTTATTATAATTATTTTATTATTATTATTGTTAATATCATTATTATTATTATTATTATTATTAGTATTGGTATTATTATTATACCTTTTTTATAATTATAATAATATTAATATATAATAATAATATAATAATGGTAATAATAATAGCCAATAATAATAACAATAGTAATAATAATAATAATAGTAATAATAATAATAATAATAATAATAATAATAATAGCGATATTAACAATAATAGTAGTAGTAATAATAATAATAATAATAATAATAATAATATTAATAACGATATTAACAATAACAATAATTATTATTATTATTATTATTATTATTATTATAATTATTGTTATTGTTAATATCGTTATTATTATTATTATTATTATTATTGTTAATATATACATTATTATTATTGTTATTATTATTATTATTATTATTATTATTATTATAATTATTGTTATTGTAAATATCGTTATTATTATTATTATTATTATTATTATTATTATTATTATTATTGTTGTTAATATCGTTATTGTTATTATTATTATTATTATTATTATTATTGTTATTATGTTATTATTAATATCGTTATTAATATTATTTATTATATTATTATTATTATTATTATTAGTTTGTTAATATCAATATTATTATTATTATTGTTAATATCAATATTATTATTATTATTATCGTTGTTATTGTTAATATCATTATTATTATTATTATCGTTATTATTATTATTATTATTATTATTATTATTATTATTATTATTGTTATTATTATTATTTATTATTATTATTATTATTATTATTATTATTATTATTATTACTTTTACTATTATCAGTATTATTATTTTACTACTATTATTATTATTATTATTATTATTATTATTATTATTACTGTTTTGAGTATAAAGGCGGTGTGAGGCCACAACTATCGGCTCCCTATTCTATAATCTTAACTCGTCTCGTTCTACTGTTCATAGGTGGTGAGAGGTGTCTACGATCACCGTGTTCCTTCCTAAATAAATGGATTACACGATTGAATGTTGTTAAAGCTTAATGGATTACCTCATTTTCATTTACTAAGTGATTAGGAAGGATAATTGAATGTAATTTTATCTCGTATTTTTCTGGCTTATGAAACTCAAGGTGTGTGTGTGTGTGTGTGTGTGTGTTTGTTTGTTTGTTTGTTTGTTTGTTTGTGTTTTACTATCGTACTGTGAAATTATTATTTTTATCATCCATATGTTTATTTGTTTACTGTTGTAATGTTATTGTAGTCATTCTTAAAGTTGTTTCTTCTCCTGCAGGTAAGTGTTGGTGACGGAGCCGTATGGGGAAGTGACAGACCCATACAGGTGAGAAAACTAGGAGTGTTTAGCCACTATAGTGCGCGTGTTAACCTCGCTCTCGGCTGTACCCCACATGCTAAAATGGATTCATTTATTCCTTTTTGCTGAGCTTATCTTGCAGCCCTCTGCATTCTCCGGCCATGAGACACGAATTCAATCCCAGAGCTGGACCGGGTTGGTAGGATGCTATTTGCTGTGGTATGTGCCGGGCTTGTCACTCCTAATGCCATTGTTATTCCTTGTCTTCATGTCGTTTATGTGGCTACACTTGATACATCACGTACTCTTAATTACAGCACCAAGTTAGTGTATGTGTCCACACTTGTTACATCACGTACTCTTAATTACAGCACCAAGTTAGTGTATGTGTCCACACTTGATACATCACGAACTCTTGCTACTACCAAGTTAGTGTATGTGGCCACACTTGATACATCACGTACTCTTAATTACAGCACCAAGTTAGTGTATGTGGCCACACGATACATCACGAACTCTAGCTACTGCACCAAGTTAGTGTGGCCACATGATACATCACGAACTCTTAATTACAGCACCAAGTTAGTGTATGTGGCCACACTTGATACATCACGAACTCTTAGCTACTGCACCAAGTTAGTGTATGTGGCCACACTTGATACATCACGAACTCTTAGCTACACCAAGTTGTGTATGTGTCCACACTTGATACATCACGAACTCTTAATTACAGCACCAAGTTAGTGTATGTGGCCACACTTGATACATCACGAACTCTTAGCTACTGCACCAAGTTAGTGTGGCCACACTTGATACATCACGAACTCTTAGCTACTGCACCAAGTTAGTGTATGTGTCCACACTTGATACATCACGTACTCTTAATACAGCACCAAGTTAGTGTATGTGTCACATGATACATCACGTACTCTTAATTACAGCACCAAGTTAGTGTATGTGGCCACACTTGATACATCACGTACTCTTAATTACAGCACCAAGTTAGTGTATGTGGCCACACTTGATACATCACGAACTCTTAGCTACTGCAAGTTAGTGTATGTGGCACACTTGATACATCACGAACTCTTAATTACAGCACCAAGTTGGTGTGTATGTGGCCACACTTGATACATCACGAACTCTTAGCTACTGCACCAAGTTAGTGTATGTGGCCACACTTGATACATCACGAACTCTGCTACTGCACCAAGTTAGTGTGTGTGTCACACTTGATACATCACGAACTCTTAATTACAGCACCAAGTTAGTGTATGTGGCCACACTTGATACATCACGAACTCTTAGCTACTGCACCAAGTTAGTGTATGTGGCCACACTTGATACATCACGAACTCTTAGCTACTGCACCAAGTTAGTGTATGTGTCACATGATACATCACGTACTCTTAATTACAGCACCAAGTTAGTGTATGTGTCCACACTTGATACATCACGTACTCTTAATTACAGCACCAAGTTAGTGTATGTGGCCACACTTGATACATCACGAACTCTTAGCTACTGCACCAAGTTAGTGTATGTGGCCACACTTGATACATCACGTACTCTTAATTACAGCACCAAGTTGGTGTATGTGTCCACACTTGATACATCACGTACTCTTAATACAGCACCAAGTTAGTGTGTACATGATACATCACGAACTCTTAGCTACTGCACCAAGTTAGTGTATGTACATACATTATCACGAACTCTTAGCTACCAAGTTAGTGTATGTGTCCACACTTGATACATCACGTACTCTTAATTACAGCACCAAGTTAGTGTATGTGTCACACTTGATACATCACGTACTCTTAATTACAGCACCAAGTTAGTGTATGTGGCCACATGATACATCACGTACTCTTAATTACAGCACCAAGTTAGTGTATGTGGCCACATTCGATACATCACGAACTCTTGCTACTGCACCAAGTTAGTGTATGTGTCCACACTTGATACATCACGAACTCTTAGCTACTGCACCAAGTTAGTGTATGTGTCACATGATACATCACGTACTCTTAATTACAGCACCAAGTTAGTGTGTGTCCACACTTGATACATCACGAACTCAGCTACTGCACCAAGTTAGTGTATGTGTCACACTTGATACATCACGTACTCTTAATTACAGCACCAAGTTAGTGTATGTGTCCACACTTGATACATCACGTACTCTTAATTACAGCACCAAGTTAGTGTATGTGGCCACACTTGATACATCATGAACTCTTAACTACAGCACCAAGTTAGTGTATGTGGCCACACTTGATACATCACGTACTCTTAATTACAGCACCAAGTTAGTGTATGTGGCCACACTTGATACATCACGTACTCTTAATTACAGCACCAAGTTAGTGTATGTGTGGCCACACTTGATACATCACGTACTCTTAATTCAGCACCAGTTAGTGTATGTGGCCACACTTGATACATCACGAACTCTTAACTACAGCACCAAGTTAGTGTATGTGGCCACACTTGATACATCACGAACTCTTAACCACAGCACCAAGTTAGTGTATGTGTCCACACTTGATACATTAGAATGTGTTCTGTTGAGTGTGTGGGATGTTTAGTGGGTTTCCTCTATTGGTGAAGATAAGCCTAGGAGGGAGGCGTACACTAGGCACCTGGGGCAAACCACCTAACTACCACCCACCTAGGAACGAGAGAATAAGTGTTAGAATAAATCTTAAGTAAAGGCAAAGTGGCTAAAATTTACAAATAATATAAACATGAATATACTTAATGGTGATATGTGACTTGAGAGTGTGGGTGACCTGGTGGTGGTGACCTGAAAGTGATGTTGACCTGAGAGTGATGGTGACCTGACAGTGGTGGCAGTGATGGTGACCTGAGAGTAGTGATGACCTGAGAGTGGTGATCCTGAGAGGTGATGGTGACCTGACAGTGGTAGTGACCTGACAGTGGTGGTGACCTGAGAGTGGTGGTGACCTGAGGTGGTGGTGACCTGAAAGTGATGGTGACCTGACAGTGGTGGTGACCTGACAGTGGTGGTGACTTGAGAGTTATGGGTGACCTGAGAGTGGTGGTGACCTGAGAGTAGTGATATTCTGAGTGATGGTGACCTGAGAGTAGTGATATTCTGAGTGATAGTGACCTGAGAGTAGTGATATTCTGAGTGATGGTGACCTGAGAGTAGTGATGACCTGAGTGGTGGTGACCTGAGGGTGATGGTGACCTGACAGTGGTGGTGACTTGAGAGTGATGGTGACCTGAGTGGTGGTGACCTGAGAGTGGTGGTGACCTGAAGGTAGTGATATTCTGGAGTGTGATGGTGACCTGAGAGTAGTGATGACCTGAGAGTGGTGGGCCTAGAGTGGTGGTGACCTGAGAGTAGTGATATTCTGGAAGTGATGGTGACCTGAGAGTGGTGGTGACCTGAGAGTGGTGGCGACCTGAGAGGTGGTGGCGACCTGAGGTGGTGTGAACCTGAGAGTGGTGATGACCTGAGGTAGTGATGACCTGAGAGTAGTGGCGACCTGAGAGTGGTGGTGACCTGAGAGGTGGTGACCTGAGAGTAGTGGTGACCTGGGGTGGGTGGTGACCTGAGGTAGTGATGACCTGAGGAATGGTGGTGACCTGAGAGTAGTGATGACCTGGGGTGTTGGTGAACTGAGGTGCATGTGACCTGAGAGTGATTTTGACCAAACAGTGACCCGATAGTGATGATCTGAGTAGTGATCTGAGAGGTGATGATGTTCTGAGAGTGATGGTGATCTGAGAGTGATTGTGACCTGGCAGTAGTGGTGACCTGAGAGTAGTAATGATCTGAGTAGTGGTGACCAAGTGGCTGTGACCTGAGATAGTGATGACCTGAGGTAGCGGTGACCTGGAAAGTGGTGACCTGAGTGGTGGTGACCTGAGAATGGAGGTGACCTGAGAGTGATGTTGACCTCAACTTTAAAATATCGAGTCCTGCCTCCGCTAATGTATCACTCCCTCCTCGTTGATAAACCCCGAGTTTGTGTGACTTAGAGCAGTGAGTTTCAGGTGTGGAGGCTTGGTTACCACTCACCCAGATTTACAGGTGTGGAGGCTTAGTTATCACTCGCCCAGATTTACAGGTGTGGAGCTTAGTTACCACTCGGCCAGAGTTGCAGGTGTGGGAGGCTTAGTTACCACTCACCCAGAGTTGCAGGTGTGGAGGGCTTAGTTACCACTCACCCAGAGTTACACGTGTGGAGAGCTTAGTTACCATTCACCCAGAGTTGCAGGTGTGAGCTTAGTTACACTCACCCAGAGTTGCAGGTGTGGAGAGCTTAGTTACACTCACCCAGAGTTGCAGGTGTGGAGGCTTAGTTACCACTCACCCAGAGTTACAGGTGTGGAGGGCTTAGTTACCACTCACCCAGAGTTACAGGTGTGGAGAGCTTAGTTACCACTCACCCAGATTTGTAGGTGTGGAGCTTGGTTACCACTCACCCAGAATTGCAGGGTGGAGAGCTAGTTACCACTCACCCAGTGATACAGGTGTGGGAGGCTTAGTTCCCACTCACCCAGAGTTACAGGTGTGGAAGCTTAGTTACCACTCACCCAGAGTTGCAGGTGTGGAGGCTTGGTACCAATCATCCAGAGTTACAGGTATGGGAGGCCTAGTTACCACTCACCCAGAGTTGCAGGTGTGGAGAGCTAGGTTACCAATCATCCAGAGTTACAGGTGTGAGCTAGTTACCACTCGCCCAGAGTTGCAGGTGTGGAGAGCTTAGTTACCACTCACCCAGGTTGCAGGTGTGGAGGGCTTAGTTACCACTCACCCAGAGTTGCAGGTGTGGAGGGCTTAGTTACACTCACCCAGAGTTGCAGGTGTGGAGAGCTAGGTTACCAATCATAGAGTTACAGTTGTGGAGACTTAGTTACCACTCACCCAGAGTTGCAGGTGTGGGAGAGCTTAGTTACCACTCACCCAGAGTTGCAGGTGTGGAGAGCTAGGTTACTCATCCAGAGTTACAGTTGTGGAGAGCTTAGTTACCACTCACCCAGAGATGCAGGTGTGGAAGCTTAGTTACCACTCACCCAGAGTTGCAGGTGTGGAGAGCTAGGTTACCAATCATCCAGAGTTACAGTTGTGGAAGCTTAGTTACCACTCACCCAGAGTTGCAGGTGTGAGAGCAGTTACCACTCACCCAGAGTTGCAGGTGTGGGAGCTTAGTTACCACTCACTCAGGGTTGCAGGTGTGGAGGGGCTTAGTTACCACTCACCCAGAGTTGCAGGTGTGGAGAGCTTAGTTACCCTCACCCAGAGTTGCAGGTGTGGAGGCTTAGTTACACCACCCAGAGTTACAGGTGTGGAGGCTTAGTTACCACCCACCCAGAGTTGCAGGTGTGGAGCTTAGTTACCACTCACCCAGAGTTGCAGGTGTGGAGAGCTGGGTTACCTCACCCAGAGTTGCAGGTGTGAGAGCTTAGTTACCACTCACCCAGGTTGCAGGTGTGGAGAGCTTAGTTACCACTCACCCAGAGTTGCAGGTGTGGAGAGCTTAGTTACCACTCACCCAGAGTTGCAGGTGTGGAGAGCTAGGTTACCAATCATCCAGAGTTACAGTTGTGGGAGGCTTAGTTACCACTCACCCAGAGTTGCAGGTGTGGAGGGCCTAGTTACCACTCACCCAGAGTTGCAGGTGTGGAGAGCAGTTACCACTCACAGGTTGCAGGTGTGGAGGCTTAGTTACCACTCACTCAGGGTTGCAGGTGTGGAGGGCTTAGTTACCTCACCCAGAGTTGCAGGTGTGGAGAGCTTAGTTACCACCCACCCAGAGTTACAGGTGTGGAGAGCTTAGTTACCACCCACCCAGAGTTACAGGTGTGGAGAGCTTAGTTACCACCCACCCAGAGTTACAGGTGTGAGCTTAGTTACCACTCACCCAGAGTTGCAGGTGGAGAACTTAGTTACCTCTCACACAGAGTTACAGGTGTGGAGGAAATGGGTGCCTGCATCATTCCACTTCATGTCCTCACCGGCTGCGTGGCATCTTGGTATCGTGTGGACAGAACTGCCAGCCCCAAGGGTCCTCGATGAATTGGATAATTTTGTGATTCGATATATCTATTGTGACGACAAGAACACGACTCTGGGAGTAGTAAGGGCGGGTAAGTGGAGGGCACAGAAGAACACCGTCCGCGGGCACCTGATTCAGTCTTCACCTCCAATTAAAGCGGACAAACTATCTGGTTTCCTGCTGAAACACCCAAGACCTCCAATTTCACCCATCGGACTCGAATACTGAGATCACAAATTATTCTCACATGGTGGCGAAGCTTTTTAAATCAGTGACCATTATGTTCCTACCCGTTACTATAAGATTTGAGAGTGAAACTATTTTGTATAAAGTTGAGGTGATCTCAAAGTAAAATAACTATCTTATCCACTCTGCCACGCTGAAACTAGTGGCACAAAGGCCCTCATTCATGCATATAGCTCGTTTTCCCATCTTTAAGCTTGATGATGGCCGCCATCTTGGATTTGGAGTCAAGATTTTTTTTTTTTGGGATTAGCCCACCCGGGCAGGGTCACTGACCCACATCGGCCTGGGGGGGAAATGTAATAATAATAATAATAATAATAATAATAATAATAATAATAATAATAATAATAATAATAATAATAATAAAGAAATACAAAAATGAAAAAAGATCAGGAGTGAGAAACAATATATGTATGTTGTTGTCAATAGTAAGAAAACAATTAAGACCCTGCAATTGTGTGTAATTGAGGCAGAAAGTCAGATCAGCAACCTGTGACTTGGTCACAATTTTCGTGATGTCATATGGCAGAGGGTCTACCATTAGACAACACATTATGCTTCAATATCTTCCCAGGCGGTAGTACTCCTTTTTGGTCGCTACTACCCAAACTAAAATTTAGCATCACATCAGTTTTATCACCTCTAAAATTAGTGGGAATTGACCCTTATTCATCATTCTTGTGTATCTAGTTCAAAAGCGATCACCGGCCATATGGCGAAAATGACCACTGGCTGCCGTTTCGGAATTTGGGCTTCCGCGGGTAAGCTGCTGCTTTTCAGTATACAGGAGGTAAATCTCGTTTTAATAGTTCTGGTACACAAGTCAACTAAAAAGGTATAAAAATGGTAGACACAATGGACACGGATTTGATAGAAATGGCTCTTCTAACATATGAGACACCCATGAGTGTTTGGTTAGGTTAGGTTTAGTTAGGTTAGGTTGGAATAGGTTAGGTTAGATTGGTTAGGTTAGGTTTGGTTGGAGCTATATTTGGTTAGGCTAGGCTAGATTTGGTTAGCTTAGGTTAGGTGTGGGAACGCGATTGTTCCCTGAGCGTTTACCTTCCCCGGACTGAGTGTATTTATATCAACATTTTATAATAAATAGTTAAAATGTTTTAGCATCCTCTGTAAAGTGCTAATGCCTTGAAATTATTTGCATTTGATAGTTCAGATATTTAACAGTATTTTGGATAATAACAGGTCTGCTTACAATTGTGAACACATTTAGTTAAATTTTCTATGAACCAATCAGCTGTTAGGTTTAGAAGAGGGGCGTGGAAAGAGTATAGTTCAAAGGAGTGAAGCCTATTAATATTGACAACATGGTATGAGATCCAACTAGACTGTTGGGATAGGCGTCTAAGGATTAAAGCCTCTGAAGGTTGATATCGATCTTTTGTGCTATTACGAAAGATACTAACTAACCTAAGCTAAGCTAACCAAACCTAACCTAACCTGACGAAACCTAACCTAACCTGAGACGAAACCTAAGCTAATCTAACCAGACATAAGCCAACCTTATCTAATCAAACCTAACCGAATGGAAATGATATAATTTCAAACATTAAGTAGTACGATAACTTTCTCAAAAACAGATTAAGTCAACTTTCTCTCTTGTGGTGCCATATGTTCATACGTGCACCAATATACCATGACTATACAGTATACGCCATCCACCAATATACCAGACTATACAGTATACACCATCCACCAATATACCAGAGAATACAGTATACACCATCCACCAATATACCAGACTATACAGTATACACCATCCACCAATATACCAGGACTACAGTATACACCGTGCACCAATATACCAGACTATACAGTATACACCATCCTATATACCAGAGAATACAGTATACACCATCCACCAATATACCAGACTATACAGTATACACCATCCACCAATATACCAGACTATACAGTATACACCATCCACCAATATACCAGACTATACAGTATACACCATCCACAATATACCATGACTATACAGTATACACCATCCACCAATATGCCAGACTATACAGTATACACCATGCACCAATATACCAGACTATACAGTATACACCATCCACCAATATACCAGACTATACAGTATACCATCCACCAATATACCATGACTATATACACCATCCACCAATATACCAGACTATACAGTATACACCATGCACAATATACCAGACTATACAGTATACACCGTCCACCAATATACCAGGACTACAGTATACACCATCCACCAATATACCAGACTATACAGTATACACCATCCACCAATATACCAGACTATACAGTATACACCATGGACCAATATACCATGACTATACAGTATACACCATCCACCAATATACCATGACTATACAGTATACACCATTCACCAATATACCAAACTATACAGTATACACCATGCACCAATATACCAGGACTATACAGTATACACCATCCACCAATATACCATGACTATACAGTATACACCATGCACCAATATCATGACTATACAGTATACGCCATCCACCAATATACCAGGACTACAGTATACACCATCCACCAATATACCAGAGAATACAGTATACACCATCCACCAATATACCAGACTATACAGTATACGCATCCACCAATATACCAGAGAATACAGTATACACCATCCACCAATATACCAGAGAATACAGTATACACCATCCACCAATATACCAGACTATACAGTATACACCATCCACCAATATACCAGGACTATACAGTATACACCATCCACCAATATACCAGGACTACAGTATACACCATCCACCAATATACCAGACTATACAGTATACGCCATCCACCAATATACCAGAATACAGTATACACCATCCACACAATATACCAGGACTATACAGTATACACCATCCACCAATATACCAGAGAATACAGTATACACCATCCACCAATATACCAGGACTATACAGTATACACCATCCACCAATATACCAGACTATACAGTATACGCCATCCACCAATATACCAGAGAATACAGTATACACATCACCAATATACAGGGACTATACAGTATACACCATCCACCAATATACCAGAGAATACAGTATGCACCATCCACCAATATACCAGACTATACAGTATACACCATCCACCAATATACCAGACTATACAGTATACACCATCCACCAATATACAGGACAATACAGTATACACCATCCACCAATATAGGACTACAGTATACACCATCCACCAATATACGAAATACAGTATACACCATCCACCAATATGCCAGGACTATACAGTATACACCATCCACCAATATACCAGAATACAGTATACACCATCCACAATATACCAGGACTATACAACCACCCATCCACAATATACCAGACTATACAGTATACGCCATCCACCAATATACCAGAGAATACAGTATACCCCATCCACCAATATACCATGACTATACAGTATACCATCCACCAATATACCAGGACTACAGTATACACCATCCACCAATATACCAGACTATACAGTATACGCCATCACCAATATACCAGAGAATACAGTATACACCATCCACCAATATACCAGGACTATACAGTATACACCATCCACCAATATACCAGACTATACAGTATACACCATCCACCAATATCTAGACTACTACAGTATACACCGTGCACCAATATACCAGACTATACAGTATACACCATCCACCAATATACTGACTATACAGTATACACCATTCACCAATATACCAGAGAATACAGTATACACCATCCACCAATATACAGGACTATAGTATACACCATCCACCAATATACCAGGAATACAGTATACACCATCCATCCAGGACATACAGTATACACATCACAATATACAGGTTACAGTATACACCATCCACCATGCCAGAGAATACAGTATACACCATCCACCAATATACCAGACTATACATGTATACAGTATGACCATCCACCAATATACCAGAGAATACAGTATACACCATCACCTTATACCAGGACTATACAGTATACACCATTCACCAATATACCAGAGAATGCGGTATACACCATCCACCAATATACCAGACTATACAGTATACACCATCCTCCAATATACCAGGACTACAGTATACACCATCCAATATATCCAGGACTATACAGTATACACCATCCACCAATATACAGGACTATCAGTATACACCATCACCAATATACCAGAGAAAGCGCACAATATACCAGACTATACAGTATACACCATCCACCAATATACCAGGACTATACAGTATACACCATCCACCAATATACCAGAGAATACAGTATACACCATACCCAATATACCAGACACTACAGTATACACCATTCACCAATATACAGAGAATACAGTATACACCGTTCCAATATACCAGGACTATACAGTATACACCATCCACCAATATACCAGAAATGCAGTATACACCATCCACCAATATACAGGACTATAGTATACACCATCCCAATAGAGAATACAGTATACACCATCACAATATACAGACTACGTATACATCCACCAATATACCAGGACTATACAGTATACACCATCCACCAATATACCAGAGAATACAGTATACACCCACCAATATACCAGGACTATACAGTATACACCATTCACCAATATACCAGAGAATACAGTATACACCATCCACCAATATACCAGGACTATACAGTATACACCATCCACCAATATACCATAGAATACAGTATACACCATCCAATATACTAGGACTATACAGTATACACCATCCACCAATATACCAGAGAATACAGTATACATCCACCAATATACCAGACTATACAGTATATGCCATCCACCAATATACCAGGACTACAATACACCATCCACCAATATACCAGGACTACAGTATACCTCGCAATATACATTATACAGTATACACCATCCACCAATATACCATGACTATACAGTATCATCCACCAATATACCAGACTATACAGTATCGCCCAATCCAATATACCAGAGAATACAGTATACATACCAATATACCAGGACTACAGTATGCCATGCACCAATATACCAGGACTACAGTATACACCATCCACAACCAGACTATACAGTATACCATCCACAATACGACTGTACCATCACCAACATACCAGGACTAAACAGTATACACCATCCACCAATATACCAGAATACAGTATACACCATCACCAATATACAGGACTACAGTATACCATGCACCAATATATCAGAACTACAGTATACACCATCCTTCCAATATACAGGACTAACAGTATACACCATCCACCAATATACCAGACTATCAGTATACACCACATACCAGGACTACAGTATACACCATCCACCCAATATGCCAGACTATACAGTATACGCCATCACCAATATACCAGAGAATACAATTATACACCATCCACCCAATATACCAGGACTATACAGTATACACCATCCACCAATATACCAGACTATACAGTATACACCATCCACCCAATATCTTTAGAACTTCTTGCAGTATACACCGTGCACCAATATACCAGACTATACAGTATACACCATCCACCAATATACTGACCTACAGTATACACCATTCACCAATATACCAGAGAATACAGTATACACCATCCACCAATATACAGGACTATAGTATACACCATCCACCCAATATACCAGAGAATACAGTATACACCATCCATGCCAGGACACCTACAGTATACACCATCACAATATATAGGTTACAGTATACACCATCCCACCATGCAAGAGAATACAGTACACACCATCCACCAATATACCAGACTGGTATACCATCTGTATACAGTTATGACCTTTTTTATCCACCAATATACCAGAGAATACAGTACTTACTATCACCTTATACCAGGACTATACAGTATACACCATTCACCAATATACCAGAAATGCGGTATACACCATCCACCAATATACCAGACTATACAGTATACACACCATCCTCAATATACCAGGACTACAGTATACATCACCCAATATATACCAGGACTATACAGTATACACATCCACCAATATACAGGACTATACAGTATACACCATCACCAATATACCAGAGAGGCCACATGCCGCACCCAAGCTCACCAGCCTATACCAGACTATACAGTATACACCATCCACCAATATACCAGGACTATACAGTATACACCATCCACCAATATACCAGAGAATACAGTATACACCATACACACCAATATACCCAGACACTGCAGTATACACCATTCCGCAATATACAGAGAATACAGTATACACCGCTTCGCAATATACCAGGGCTATACAGTATACACCATCCACCAATATACCAGAAATGCAGTATACACCATCCACCAATATACGGGACTGTAGTATACACCATCCGCAATACTTTAGAGAATACAGTATACACCATCACAATATACCCAGACTATACAGTATACATCCACCAATATACCAGGACTATACGGTATACACCATCCCCACCAATATACCAGAGAATACAGTATACACCCACCAATATGCCAGGACTATACAGGCGCCACCATTCACCCAATATACCAGAGAATACAGTATACACCATCCCACCAATATACCAGGACTATACAGTATACACCATCCACCAATATACCACTTAGAATACAGTATACACCATCCGTAATATACTTAGGACTATACAGTATACACCATCCACCAATATACCAGAAAATACAGTATGCATCCACCAATATACCAGACTATACAGTATATGCCATCCACCAATATACCAGGACTACAATACACCATCCACCAATATATAGGACTACAGTATACCTCGCAATATGCATTATACAGTATACACACATCACCCAAATATACCATGACTATACAGTAGCATCCACCAATATACCAGGCTATACAGTATCGCCCAAATCGCAATATACCAGAGGTACAGTATACGTACCAATAACACCAGGACTGCAGTATGCCATGCACCAATATACCCAGGACTGCAGTATACACCATCCACAACCTTGAACTATACAGTATACCATCCACAATGCGAGACTGGTACCATCACCAACATACCAGGACTAAACGGTATACACCATCCACCAATATACCAATTTATACAGTATACACCATCACTAATATACAGGACTACAGTATACCATGCACCAATAATATACAGAACTACAGTATACACCATCCTCTCCAACATACAGGACTAAACAGTATACACACATCCACCAATATACCCAAGACTATACAGTATACCATCCACCACCAATATACCCAGGACTACAGTATGCCATGCATCAATATACCAGAACTACAGTACGCACCATGCATCAACATACCAGGACTACGGTAGCCCACCATGCCAATATACCAGGACTACGGTATATGCCATGCATCAATATACCAGGTTTACAGTATACACCATGCACCAATACCAGGACTGCAGTATACGCATACCAATATACCAGGACTACAGTATGCCATGCATCAATATACCAAGGACTACAGTATGCCACCATGCACCAATATACCAGGACTACGGTATGCACCATGCACCAATACCAGGACTACAGTATGCTCCGCGCCAATATGCCAGGACTACAGTATGCCGTACATCCAATACCAGGACTTCGGTATATGCCATGCACCAATAACTGCAGGACTACAGTATATGCCGCAATATACCAGGACTACAGTATACACCATACCATTGCCAGGCTACACCATGCCCGGCCGCCAATATGCCAGGACTACGGTAGCCATGCCATGCATCAATATACCGGAACTGCAGTATATGCAATATCCACCAGGGACTACAGTATATGCCATACACCAATATACCAGGACTACAGTATACACCATGCACCAATATACCAGGACTACAGTATATGCCATGCACCAATATACCAGGACTACGGTATATACCATGCATCAATATACCAGGACTACAGTATATGCAATGCACCAATACCAGGACTACAGTATATGCCATGCCATACCAGGACTACAGTATACCATGCACCAATATACCAGGACTACAGTATACACCATGCCAATATACCAGGACTACAGTATACACCCACGCGCAATATACCAGGACTACAGTATGCACCATGCACCAATATACCAAGGACTACAGTATACACCATGCACCAATATACCAGGACTACAGTATATATGCCATGCATCAATATACCAGGACTACAGTATACCATGCACCAATATACCAGGACTGATATGCATCATATACCAGGACAGTATACACCATGCACCAATATACCAGGACTACAGTATATGCCATGCATCAATATACCAGGACTACAGTATACACAATACATCAATACTTAGACTACAGTATATGCCATGCATCAATATACCAGGACTACAGTAATACACCATGCCAATATACCAGGACTACAGTATATGCCATGCATCAATATACCAAGGACTACAGTATACTTAATAAATGTCTCCACCCCGGGACTTACAGTATACCATGCACCAATATACCAGGACTACAGTATACACCATGCATCAATATACCAGGACTACAGTATACACCATGCACCAATATACCAGGACTACAGTATACACCATGCACCAATATACCAGGACTACAGTATATGCCATGCATCAATATACCAGGACTACAGTATATGCCATGCATCAATATACCAGGACTACAGTATACACCATGCCATCCAATATACCAGGACTACAGTATACCATGCATCAATATACCAGGACTACAATATATGCCAGATTCCCAGTATACACCATGCACCAATATACCAGGACTACAGTATACACCAGCCATCAATATACCAGGACTACAGTATACACCATGCACCAATATACCAGGACTACAGTATACACCATGCACCAATATACCAGGACTACAGTATACACCATGCACCAATATACCGGGGACTGGTATACACCATGCACCAATATACCAGGACTACAGTATACACCATGCATCAATATGCCAGGACACAGTATACACCATGCACCAATACCAGGACTACAGTATACACCATGCACCAATATGCCAGGACTACAGTATACACCATGCATCAATATATGCAGGACTACAGTATACACCATGCACCAATATACCAGGACTACAGTATATACCCATGCATCAATATACCAGGACTACAGTACCACACCATGCGCTGCCAATATATAGGGACTACGAGTATACACCATGCACCAATATACCAGGACTGAGTATATGCCATGCATCAATATACCAAGAACTGCAGTATACACCATGCACCAATATACCAGGACTACAGTATGCCACCATGCACCAATATACCAGGACTACAGTATATGCCATGCATCAATGGACTACAGTATACACCATG
>NW_024732238.1:8950602-8976342 GCF_018991925.1 Homarus americanus | reverse complement strand
ACCATGCATCAGGCATAACATACATATTACTGGTGTCACAGTTCCCATACAACATACTTGTATATCAGAAATCTGGTATTTACTTTAGTGATGCATCTTCATGGGACAATTTGCAGAAAACGTAATTCATTCCTGTTCCAGAGGATCAATACCACCGTGTCATAGGTCACATTCTTATCCAGGCATAATGCTTAAATGATGCAAAGGCACAAATAACATTGATGCCCCAAACAGGATGCAAAGGCACAAATAACATTAACACCGAGCAGGATGTAAAGGCGTAAATAACATTAATGTTCGAGCAGGATGCAAAGGCGCAAATAACATTAATGCTCCGAGCAGGATGCAAAGGCGCAAATAACATTAATGCCCGAGCGGGATGTAAAGGCGCAAATAACATTAATTCCCCGAGCAGGATGTAAAGGCACACAAATAACATTAATGCTCCGAGCAGGATGCAAAGGCGCAATAACATTAATGCTCCGAGCAGTGATGTAAAGGCGCAAATAACATTAATGCTCCGGAGCAGGATGTGCTGCGCAAATAACATTAATGTCTGAGCGGGATGTAAAGGCAAATAACATTAATTCCCCGAGCAGGATGTAAAGGCACAACATTAATGCTCCGAGCAGGATGTAAAGGCGCAAATAACATTAATGCCTGAGCAGGATGCAAAGGCGCAAATAACATTAATGCTCCGAAAGCAGGATGTAAAGGCAATACACCCCGAGCAGGATGTAAAGGCACAAATAACATTAATTCCCCGAGCAGGATGTAAAGGCAAATAACATTAATGCCTGAGCGGGATGTAAAGGCAAATAACATTAATTCCCCGAGCAGGATGTAAAGGCACAAATAACATTAATGTTTGAGCAGGATGTAAAGGCTAATAACATTAATGCTCCGGAGCGGTGTAAAGGCGCAAATAATACCCCGAGCAGGATGTAAAGGCACAATAACATTATGTTCCGGAGCAGGATGTAAAGGCGCAATAACATTAATGCTCCGAGCAGGATGCAAAGGCGAAATAACATTAATGCTCCGAGCAGGATGTAAAGGCGAAATAACATATTCTCGAGCAGGATGTAAAGGCACAAATAACATTAATTCCCGAGCAGGATGTAAAGGCACAAATAACATTAATGCTCCGAGCAGGATGTAAAGGCGCAAATAACATTAATGCTCCGAGCAGGATGTAAAGGCGCAAATAACATTAATGCTCCGAGCAGGATGTAAAGGCACAAATAACATTAATGCCCCGAGCAGGATGTAAAGGCGCAAATAACATTAATGCTCCGAGCAGGATGTAAAGGCGCAAATAACATTAATGCTCGTGCAGGATGTAAAGGCGCAAATAACATTAATGCTCCGAGCAGGATGTAAAGGCGCAAATAACATTAATGCTCCGAGCAGGATTTAAAGGCACAAATAACATGTCGGAGCAGGATGTAAAGGCACAAATAACATTAATGCTCCAAGCAGGATGTAAAGGCGAATAACATTAATGCCTGAGCAGGATGTAAAGGCACAAATAACATTAATGCCCCGAGCAGGATTTAAAGGCACAAATAACATTAATGCTCCGAGCAGGATGTAAAGACACAAATGAATGGCAAGCGAGTGAGGTGCCACTTAACCAGCAATAGGTAAAAAGTCATTTTGAACGTGACCTCTCACTGCTGGCCTAGGGAATTACCGTGAACTCACTCACAGTACAGCAGGACGGTTATACCAGATGACCCGCCAACAGTGACCACTGAACATAGAATATCTCCACTAACATCTTCACTTCTAATGCCTGTCGACGATTTTATCAGCTCAGAGGGGAACCGTACACAAAAGGTGAAGTAACTTTTAATTCCGCTACATACACGGGGAACTTCGGTTAAGTAAACACATGTGTGGTACAGTGTTTGCGTCTTGTGTTATACGATGGGCTGTGTTTTTCCATTTCTCTCACGTCAGTGTGGGTGTGTGTGTATACGGTAGGTGTACGAGACTTCACATTAATATATATCACTACTGAACTAAATGCAAAACGCCAATTTTTTTAAGGTCACACATGAAAGTCAAGGGCCATAACCTTATAGTAGTTTATTTGTATGAAAGTTGGGAGAGACTTTGAGTAGTTATAGTACTTCTAAATTCTGTTTAGTTGACTGCCTAGTGTGGTAACCTTCCTGTCACCTGTATCCCGCACACCTTCCTGCCGCACGTCCTGTACAGTAGATATAAGTCATCACTTCATTAATGGTCTCTGTTTATAAGTACTGTACAAGGGGAAGCCTTGTCTCAGTGTTAAGAGTTTCCTGAAATAATTATAAGCCAAGATGTGATATAAATATGATGACTTGGTTGTGTAGCACTCTACAGGGTGTGTTGTGTAGTGGTGACTGACTGGTGATACATTCTACAGGTGTGTTGTGTAGTGGTGACTGACTGGCGATACAGTCTACAGGGTGTGTTGTGTTAGTGGTGACTGACTGGTGATACAGTCTACAGGGTGTGTTGTGTAGTGGTGACTGACTGGTGATACATTCTACCCATATATCTGGAGTTGATAAACATATAATATGATAAGGGAGGGAAGCAGTACAACATGGGTTGTATTAAGGAACAAGAGGACAGAGCTGTCAGGATTATGTCTAGTTGGCAACTATAATTATTGCAATGGTAATTTCTATCTATCTACATGATAATTTCTGATAAAACGGTTTTGGTGGTACAATAAAAGCAGGAATATAAAGTAGGTATTAAAAAATATTAATACTTAGACAATAGATATTTTTCAGAGATAATGTAAAGGAAGGGAGCGTAGTCTTTGCTCGGATGGGTGGAGGTGTTGTTCCACACCTTCACACTGATATTTTATGGAGGTCTGGGACTGAGAGAGCGCAAGGTGGGTGGTTTTAGTAGCTCTGTATATCTCTGACGATTGCGGTGGTAGTAGTGGTAGGTGAGATACACTCCTGGATAGTGGTAGTAGGTGAGGTACACTCCTGGATGGTGGTAGGTGAGTAAACTCCTGGATTGTGGTAGGTGAGGTGTCCTATTTGTTTACAAATCTGTCAATCACTTGATTGACAATAATTATTTCCAGATCCAGGAGTGTACCTCACCTACCACTACTACCACCAACCAGGAGTTTACCTCACCTACCACTACTACCACCAACCAGGAGTGTACCTCACCTACCACTACTACCACCAACCAGGAGTTTACCTCACCTACCACTACTACCACCAACCAGGAGTTTACCTCACCTACCACTACTACCACCAACCAGGAGTTAACCTCACCTACCACTACTACCACCAACCAGGAGTTTACCTCACCTACCACTACTACCACCAACCAGGAGTTAACCTCACCTACCACTACTACCACCAACTAGAGTTTACTCCCACCTACCACTACTACCACCAACCAGGAGTTTACCCCCACCTACCACTACTACCACCAACCAGGAGTTAATCCCTACCTACCACTACTACCACCAACCAGGAGTTTACCTCACCTACCACTACTACCACCAACCAGGAGTTTACCTCACCTACCACTACTACCACCAACCAGGAGTTTACCTCACCTACCACTACTACCACCAACCAGGAGTTAACCTCACCTACCACTACTACCACCAACCAGGAGTTTACCTCACCTACCACTACTACCACCAACCAGGAGTTAACCTCACCTACCACTACTACCACCAACCAGGAGTTTACCTCACCTACCACTACTACCACCAACCTACTACTACCACCAACCAGGGTTACCTCACCTACCACTACTACCACCAACCAGGAGTTAACCTCACCTACCACTACTACCACCAACCAGGAGTTTACCTCACCTACCACTACTACCACCAACCAGGAGTTTACCTCACCTACCACTACTACCACCAACCAGGAGTTTACCTCACCTACCACCACCACTACCCATTTATACTTGGCCTACCATACACTCACTATCACCAGCAGAACACCCAAAACAAAAATAATAAAAGCAGGGAGAGATTTTTGGGGGCACTATAGTGTGTGTGTGTGTAAATAATTAAATAATTAACGGTTTATTAAAGAGCATGGCAGCCGGAAGGCTGGAAATATACAGTTACATAATTGGGGAATGGGTCACTTGATTTACAAATAATATACACGTAACATAAGTGATACAAATACGATATATAATAACTAGGTGGGGAGAAGCTCAAACTACAGGGCATTTCAACATAGTGACAGTGCAAAAAGGTAAGATTGACTGAGAGTGAATAAACTGGTTGATTACAAGTTATTGATAATTTTTACAATGGTTGGGACTGGGCTGTTCTTATAGTGATCAGTACGTGCTCGTATGGGCTGGATGCTGTTGTGTGCGCTCGTTGGGGGGAGGGGGTATTGTTAAGTTCTCACAATTGATGCACATTTTATGGAATGAAGATAATAGAATATTGGTTTTTAGTCCCCGCCTACATGGTGATATTTGTGTGTATGTGCGTGCGCGTATGTGGGCTGTCAAGTGGAATGTATAGATATTATTTTATAATTTCTTACGTTAAAGACGTCACTTGTGAACCATTTGCCATTCTTAACTGAGTTACAGTTGTCAAGTGTTTTGTTCGTGTCCATATTAAGACCACTGGGCAAGTAACTAAATACAGTACAAGAGGCTTCACTCCTAATGGGTCCCAGTCTTAAGAGGCTTCACTCCTAATGGGCCCCAGTCTTAAGAGGCTTCACTCCTAATGGGTCCCAGTCTTAAGAGGCTTCACTCCTAATGGGTCCCAGTCTTAAGAGGCTTCACTCCTAATAGGTCCCAGTCTTAAGAGGCTTCACTCCTAATGGGTCCCAGTCTTAAGAGGCTTCACTCCTAATGGGTCCCAGTCTTAAGAGGCTTCACTCCTAATGGGTCCCAGTCTTAAGAGGCCTCTAATTCCCACGGGTCCCAGTCTTAAGAGGCTTCACTCCTAATGGGTCTCAGTCTTAAGAGGCTTCCACCCTAATGGGTCTCAGTCTTAAGAGGCTTCACCTCTAATGGGTCCCAGTCTTAAGAGGCTTCACTCTTTAATGGGTCCCAGTCTTAAGAGGCTTTGACTTAATGGGTCCTAGTCTTAAGAGGCTTCACTCTTAATGTGGGTCCCAGTCTTAAGAGGCTTCACTCCCTACCATGCCTCCAGTCTTAAGAGGCTTCACTCCTAATGGGTCCCAGTCTTAAGAGGCTTCACTCCTAATGGTCCCCCAGTCTTAAGAGGCTTCACTCCTAATGGTCCCCCAGTCTTAAGAGGCTTCACTCCTAATGAGTCCCAGTCTTAAGAGGCTTCACTCCTAATGGGTCTCAGTCTTAAGAGGCTTCACTCCTAATGAGTCCCAGTCTTAAGAGGCTTCACTCCTAATGGGTCCCAGTCTTAAGAGGCTTCACTCCTAATGGGTCCCAGTCTTAAGAGGCTTCACTCCTAATGGGTCCCAGTCTTAAGAGGCTTCACTCCTAATGGGTCCCAGTCTTAAGAGGCTTCACTCCAAATGGGTCCCAGTCTAAAGAGGCTTCACTCCTAATAGGTCCCAGTCTTAAGAGGCTTCACTCCTAATAGGACTGTCGAGCCATGTGACCTACAACAGCTAATGTTAGCAGGTGTCAAGTGTTGAATGTTGTTATACTGAGCTGTTACAATATGGAGGTCATATCCTCTCTTCTTTCTCATCATCATCTTCCCATTTAACCTTTCTCTACGTCGTCATTAACATCACTCTGGATAGCTTCAAACATAGGTTGGATGGATATATGAGCAATAGGGGTTGGGTGTAAATGGGACTGCCCAGTATGGGCCAATAGGCCCGCTGCAGTTTCCTTCATTCTTATGTTCTTATATATTCCCCCACCAACTGTGGATGGCGTCTCTTGTGTCTCCCCACCACCACATAAATATTTTATCTCCTCGATTTATGTGAGCTGCAGATCCCCTCAATTTCATAGTGTTATGTAGTATTTGTAGGCAACAAATTGAATAATGTAAATTTGAAACAATTTTGCTTATCTTGTGTGGCAGATATTAGGCTTGGGGTGAATACAGTGCCGCACGCCCTCGCCACAATCCATTCTCCGGTTTTTGCAACCTCGTAGTTTCAGGCGGATTGGGGGGGGGGGTGGTAGACCCGGCAGCTAGTTCACTATACCACAGCTGGTTGATGAGGGAGCTAGTAAGTAGATAAAACTATTTTGTACACGTAGTCCCATACAGCTGTCTATGTTTTCCTGATCTATAGTACGCACTAACTTAGAGAGGGGGAGAGAAGAGTAATCTAAGACGAGGCTCTATTAACACAATAAATGAAATATTACGAGGGTTGAGAGAAACATTTACCTAGTGTGTATATTTTAGCCATGTTAGTGCACGTGAGCGGTCCTTCAACACAGAGGAGTTGCACCAGGGCCGGGTGACACACTCTGGTACACAGACTTCTTTACAGGGAACAATTTGTTGAATGTTCAAGTGGTCACCGTTCCTAAGAGGTCCCTAGGTAACGCAACAAAAAGAATTGACGTTGATTTCTGGATGGGCTCCAGTCCTGATAGGTCCCAATCTTAACGGGCTCACTTCTAATGAACCTCAGTCCTGATAGGTCCCAGACTCGAGTTCTAACTCAGTCCTCAAAAGGTCCCAGGATTTAATGGTATGGTTAGGTTAGGTTAGGTCCTTGTTGCTAGGCTGAGGTTTGGTATGGGTTGGTAGTGGTCCTTGTTGCTAGGCTGAGGTTTGGTATGGGTTGGTAGTGGTCCTTGTTGCTAGGCTGGGGTATGGTATGGGTTGGTAGTGGTCCTTGTTGCTAGGCTGAGGTTTGGTATGGGTTGGTAGTGGTCCTTGTTGCTAGGCTGAGGTTTGGTATGGGTTGGTAGTGGTCCTTGTTGCTAGGCTGAGGTTTGGTATGGGTTGGTAGTGGTCCTTGTTGCTAGGCTGGGGTATGGTATGGGTTGGTAGTGGTCCTTGTTGCTAGGCTGGGGTATGGTATGGGTTGGTAGTGGTCCTTGTTGCTAGGCTGAGGTTTGGTATGGGTTGGTAGTGGTCCTTGTTGCTAGGCTGAGGTTTGGTATGGGTTGGTAGTGGTCCTTGTTGCTAGGCTGAGGTTTGCATGGGTTGGTAGTGGTCCTTGTTGCTAGGCTGGGGTATGGTATGGGTTGGTAGTGGTCCTTGCTAAGCAGGCTGAGGTTTGGTATGGGTTGGTAGTGGTCCTTGTTGCTAGGCTGAGGTTTGGTATGGGTTGGTAGTGGTCCTTGTTGCTAGGCTGAGGTTTGGTATGGGTTGGTAGTGGTCCTTGTTGCTAGGCTGAGGTTTGGTATGGGTTGGTAGTGGTCCTTGTTGCTAGGGTGGGGTATGGTATGGGTTGGTAGTGGTCCTTGTTGCTAGGTCAGATACAGCCCACATTCCAGTTCCTACTTTATCTAATAATTATACTTCTTGTTATGCAGAAAAAAAAATATTTTGATCAGAATCACTGGACTGGCTAATGTGTCAACAATACATCGCCCGCCTGGCCGTCTCAGCGTCGTCACCCTCAAGAGTCGAATACTGAAGTACTTTGGAATTTAACTATATATACTGTCCGCTCCAACATCCCCACTCCAGCTGCTGCAACAATAACAATAGCAGTTTTCCGTTGTCTTTCCAGGCTCAGATATTGCAAGAAAATTCAGTGAAGGTAAAGAACAGCAAAGTTATCTAACAACTTGTGGACTTTCTTTTTTCTTCAAAGGAAAATTGCAAGAATGTGTAGATACTCTCGGTATATAACTGTCTCGTAGTACAAAAAACTCATATTGACACACTGTTGACAACCTGACACTGGACGAATAACAACACGATTTGGGGCATTACGATACCAAGTATTTATATATCAGGACTGGCGCCTATCAGGACTAGGGCCTAGTAGGACTGGGATATATTAGGCCTAGTATCTATTAGGACTGAGGTCCATCAGGACTGGGGCCGAGTAGGACTGGGGTTCTATCTAAACTAGGGCCTGTTGGGACTGGGACTTATCAGGACTGGGGACTATCAGTACTAGGGTCTAGTAGGACTGGGGTCTATCTGGACTAGTACCTATTAGGAATCAGGTCCATCAAGACCAGGGCCTGGTAGGACCGGGGTCTATCTTGACTAGGGACTTAATAGTTCTTGGATATATCAGGACTGAGGACTAGGGTCTAGTAGGACTGGGATATATCAGGACTAGGGCCTAGTAGGACTGGGATATATTAGGACTGAGGTCCATCAGGACTGGGGCCCAGTAGGACTGGGGTCTATCTAGACTGGGGCCTATCAGGACGAGGGTCTAGTAGGACTAGGGGCTAGTAGAACTGGGATATATAAGGACTAGGGGTTAGTAGGATTGGGGTTATTAATTCTCGGAACAATTATATCTTAAAAAATTATCATTGAACCAATTATTTTTTCTTGAGATGATGTTAGGTCGTAAATGAGGTATAATAATAAAATAAATAATAATAATTAACGGTTTATTGAAAGAGTTTGGCAGACAGAAGGCTGAAAATATACAATTACATAATTGGGGAGTGGGTTTCGGTTTACAAATAATATACAAATAACATAACTGTTACAAATAAGATATATATTAACTAGATGGGGAAAAGCTCAAACTACAGGGCATTTCAACCTAGTGACAGTGCAAGAAGTAGGATTTACTGGGAGTGAATACACTGGTTTATTACAAGTTATTGATAATTTTTACAATGGTTGGGACTGGGCTGTTCTTATAGCGATCAGTTCGTGCACGTATGGGCTGGATGCGGTTGTGGTGTCTAACAGCAATTCTCGGGCTAGGGATCTCAGGTAGCAGTAGGAGCCGGTGTCGAGGATGGTGCACAAGCTTCTTACCAAATTTGCAGATGAGGTCGTGGTGATGGTCAGTGAGAGTCGAAAGGGTCAATGTGTTGAGCGCTTCTTGATATGTGGAGTAGGAAGGGGAGAGAATAATCTTGCATGCCCTATTTTGCACTTTTTCTAGGTGTTTACGTTGTGTGGCATTTAGGGAGGAAGACCAGGTGGGGGAGGCATAGGTGAGCTTGGGAAGTATGAATGTTGAGTAAACACTGAGGAGCTCGGGTGCAGGAACTCCGAGGGACTTGAGTCGGCGGAGGAGGTGGAGACGGAAACTGGAGGATTTGACAACTTCACTGATGTGTGGTTTCCATTTTACTTTGTTGTCTATGGTGACGCCGAGGAGCTTAGTGGAATCTACAACCTGGAGTGTGTTGGGACCTAAAGTGATGGAAGGGGGTGGGACAATGTCGGAGGAGAGGTTGATGTGCATAACCATGGTTTTGGTATGGTTGATGGTGACGTGGTTGTTGGTGGCCCAGTTTTGGAGACTGTTCAGTAAATCCTGAAGGGCGGTATAGTCGGGAGCAGAATTGTTGACGCTGATCCCAATGGTGGAGTCGTCGACATATTTCCAGCGAGCAGGGGTTTCTCTTAGGGCATCATTGATAAGCATAAGGAAGCAGAGTGGTCCCATTTTGGTGCCTTGGGGGACGCCACAGGTGAATGACTCAAAGGTGGAGACCGCCCCTCGGAAGCGTATAGCTTGGCGTCGGTTACTGAGGAAGTCTGTAAGCCAGGGTATAAGATTTCTCCGAAGCCCGAGGTCGATAGGTAACGTACGTGTGTGTGTGTGTGTGTGTGTGTGTGTGTGTTTAAGGCTATAGCAAGAGTTAGCGGGAATTAGAGATGGTGAGGAAAGAGGGCTGGGAGCAGCAGCAGCAGTCCAGTATTATTGTAGAGTAGTGGGAGAGATCCTTGGGGGGTAATTGGCCCTGCAACCCTTACAGGTCCCATCCTACCTTTCTCTTAATCATTAGGGTTAGACGCCAGTTCTAAAAGAGCTGACATCCTAATTCACCAAGGTAAACTTACCTGATTTAGTCAACCCTAATACACGCCATACAAAGTTACCTAATTAGGGTCGCCTAAGTTTGGTTACTAGGACTCAGCTTTGTTGTCCTACTTGATTAGGTCTGGTTCCGATGGTGTGTCTATAATACCGGTAAATCGGCAATAATAATAAATCGCTGTTAATTGAAAACAAATGTAGTGTGAATATTTACAAAAAGACGTGTATGTCAGGTGTAATTAAACGGGCGGAGGGAATCGAAGGTTTTAGCACAATAGGGGAAGCATGAAGTGACTATACTATACATCTTATTTAATACTCAGTGATGATTATCAGTGGTTGCAATGTGGCAGTTCTTGTAGAGTTCTGTGATAGGTGTTGTTTATTTGATGGGACTCTGGTATTGAGCAGCAGTTGGTGAGCGAGGGATCTCAGGTGACGTATGATGGCGGTGTTGAAAGGGTGGTGATCATGTTGATTTTTAAGAGAGTTGAGAGAGACGGTGTAGTCAGTACCTCAATAGGTGGCGAATGGAGGATAGAGAATAATCTTACACGCCCTTTTCTTATAAGTGTTAGTTGTGTAACTGGTAAGGAAGACTTGGAAAGGGAGGCATGGGTGAGTTTAGAAAGTATAGAGACTGTAAATGTTCCCGAGATCAGATGCAGGCAGTTGAAGGGTCTTAAGAGATCGAAGGATGCGGAGACGATAGTTGGAAGAATTAATGATAGTCTGCATGTGTGTTTTCCAGCTCACTTTGTCGTCTGTAATTAGCGTTGAGGAATTTGGTGGAACTCAAAACCTGGAGGGTGCTGGAGCCTTGTGAGGCGGTACATGGTGTGGGAGAGGATATAACCATGGTCTTGGTATGGTTGACGGTGACTTACTTGGCGACAGTTCAATTCCGGGATGCTCAGGGTGTTCTTGGGATGCTGTAACAGAAGTCATGAACATATTCCATCATATACCCTAGAGGTACTGTTTAGTTACGTTGACTAAGGAAATCTGAGCCAAGAAATGACGCTTCTGGATTCCATAACCGTTGGTTTTGTTTTATCTTTATGTTGTGTGTGACCAAGTCAAACATTTTGTGAACTCCACAAGTAATGTGAGAGTCTAGGTCTTTGTAATGATTGTTTATCAGACCATAGCTTACAGGCCAGAGAAATACAACACATACCTGTATAACAGTAAATAGATGCCCACGTGGTAACCCACATAGGTTGACACACCCTATAGTGACAGTAAGACCTGACCCAGGAGAGGTCACCGACAAGGTAATTGAGTTAACCCGGCGTTATGACTGCGTTAAAGAAACCACATCCAGCCAAGACACACCCGGGTGGTAATAATTAGGAAGCATTACCGACCGGCAACATGATCACGCACCTGGGCAAACACAGCTGTTCAGACCTGACCTAAGAGAGGTCAGTCACATTGACCCAGAGTTCTCACTGCCAAGCTATTAGCTTAACTCTGCGACATGACCGTGTGATTCAAGAAGCAACCCCTCCAGCCGGTACACCTGTCTAGACACACCCAGTTTAGTGTTAATTGGGAGAGATCATCTGCCGGATCTTCACCAATATATAGGCCCTGCAGCTCCCTCCTCGAAGGCATTACCTTCATATCACTGAAGACAGAAAACGGAGTCACGCTAGTCACTAGTCGAGGTCGGGAGGGAGACTTCCCTTCCCAGCACCGCTTCTCCAGCTAGCAGAGTCTCCCAAAGAAGACATAGTCCAGCAGCACCCGCTGGGCCTCCCACAGGTCACACGTGAGTCATTGTCAGAGCTATCCATGGGGTGAGTTACTTATGGTGGGAAGTGTATCCATTTCATGTTTGTGTCCGAGAGTCCGTGTCTAGTAACGTGAATATAATGTTCTATTAATGTTTCTATGACATTGAGTGAATAATAAACAGTTGTACTTAAAATTGATGTTTAGAAAGATATCCCCTAAGAACGTATTTACAGTTAAATAACTAGCCGGTCAGCTACCAAACTTCCTCTCTTTACAATTCCCCTCCTATAATATATGTATATCATCTACATCCCCCTCATTACATCTTGCACTTCTTTTAGGCTGTGATAGATGAGTCTTAAAACGCTGATGGGTGGTGCAGGTCTTCAAATTGCCGTATTACTGAGTGTGCTAAGTTAGTGTGTGTAAAGGGTGGGGGATATTTGATAGAAACTGGCTATTAAATATTGAAAGGCACTTTGTTTCAGGAGAGGTCAGCTCACCAGGCTATTTACTTAACCTCTCACCTGCTGGCACCTGGCATAAAATCAACCGTGATGTTCCACTGAAAAACACTGGCGCCTGTGACCAGGCTTATCACTAAAGTTCCTAACAAAACTTCACACTCTTAAGAATCCATGACTAGGGGCCGTATTTACAGGCATTACACCACCTGGCCGATCGGGAGCACCGTCGTGTGGTTATTCAGAGACGCTTACAGACCCGAAGGTATTCCTGATTAATCGGGTTTCCTATTGGGATCGTTGGAACATTTCATCAGGAGGGTACCCGCCTTATGACAGGCCCGATGAATACAACAACTTTTTCACCCTCCCAATTGCGATGAAATATATTCAAAACTGATAGAAAATGAGTTTGTTGATAACAGAAAGTCTTATTTCTATATACATTCGAAATTGTCAGTTATTTACAACTGTTAAATAATCCTGTGTAGCCGTGCTGTAACAAAAAAAAAACCGCATTTCTCTTCTCACAGCTCCAGGATCAGGTGCCTTGTCTTGTCTAATTTTTCCTTCTCTGACCCATAGATGTCCTCCTAACATTTTTATGTTCTTTTGATCATATGATGTGAATTTTTAGCTGGTTAATATTTGTGTGTATGTGTGTGTTTGAGGGAAATATTAATGGGGTACTCGCTGCCTGGGTTATGGCAACAGTGGCCGATTTGCACATGTTGGTAGCCCTACCCGGTGGACCGGGATCCCGACCCTTCGTAGTGTCCGAAGCACGTTCTTGAATAATGCCTCCCTACATTAACTTCGGGTTCCCGACTGTCGGGCTCACCGGCAGGCATGTCGACTGTGAATACAGGCGTAAACCTTAGGTCTTCTTTGGTGACATACTTCCACGATCTTGGTCTGAGGGTGGTCCTAAAAAAAAAAACCGAGCCCGAAACATAAGGCTGGTGTGCCTCAGGGACCTGTACTGGGTCCCCTGTTATGCAACGTCCGCTTCAACGACCTTTTATACCTCACACCTGAATCCTGCGCATATGAAGATTGCATTACTCTAAACCTTCTGTCACTAGAGGAAAAACTCCCCCAATTGCGTATCATCAATCAACGTCTTGCAGCCACATCAACCTCGGCTAGGCCAGGGCAGGTTACACTGACCACTGAGAGAAACACAACTGATAGCTTGAGGATGGATGGTTGTGACTTGGCAACGGGGAAACTCGCGGCTTCTAACACGAAAATCACTCGCCAGACAGTAAAAGATTCAACAGATCTCCTATACAGATAAGCTAGTTTAAGGCAGAAATAGTATTGTTATTTGACCGTTTGTTTCATATTAGAGAGTGATGATTGTATCCAGTTTTGGGGAGAAATATGAACGACTTTTTCAACAAGGTGATGAGTCGGATGTATAGTGGCGGCCATAATGAAGGTATTAGAGCTTTTGTTCACTAGCTAGGACCTGGCAGACGGAGGCTCATTATTTGGTCCTTGAGAGAAATGTTAATAATAATAATAATAAGAAGAAGAAGAAGAAGAAGAGCAAGAAGAGTATTGATAATTACCGTAATAATAGTAGTGAAATGATAATAGATGTAATATAAATGCAAATATTGTAATTATATTAGAAATATTAACACTTAAATTGATTTTGGTTGTTGTAACATGTGTTCACCCTCGACCTTGCCAGACACTTGAAGCAGAATGGCTTGAAATGCTGGAGGTTATATGACAAGATAAACAATGAGGGAGGCAGATCCACAGTGCAAGTTCGGGGTACTGTATATATGAAGCGCGTACGATCAGAGTGAACAAAGCGCCACCCTGATCGTACGCGCCTCAAATGACTACTGGTAGGCATAGCTTCTGGAGGATGTGTGGTTTATAGAACAAGGAAACTGTTGATAAATCTTACGAATGTTGCCATGCTGTAAGCTCTCTGGTAAGGGATTTGTTGTTAATTGTTTTAATGTTTTTTTTTTTCTGTACCGAATCGAGGAGGTAAAGTGAGGCAACACCGTGCCCAGTCCACAGATGAGGGCAGTATATAGTGTGTCTGGGAGCAACATAACTTACATCAATTCAATAATAATTGTTATCGCCACGTGCCGGCCACATGTTGAGTAAAAAAACTGTTTACAACTCATAATAGTTTACTAAGCGAGATGGAACTGGTAGCAGCTGTGTGACTGCCTGAAGACCAGAGTCAAGCCTACCACCGTAGAGATAGCATCTTGAATTTTCGTTCCTGCCAACATCTACTAGGAGGATATTATATTCGTTCTCATTGGTCAAACCCTAGACCCCAAAACGTGAGTGTGATTGTGAACTATTAAATCCTCTAAGAACTCTAAATAACTTTAATAAGTGTATTTATGTACTGTATATTGATCATATTATACAAACTGTGTCCTGATGTATCAACAGTTGTAACATGTGAGTTATATTTAAGAGGTTAATAGGTTATGTGCTGTATATTGATCGTACTATTCCTACTGGGTGTCCTGATATACCAGCATTTGTTATATGTGAATTCGGTTTTGACCGAATTATACTCATCGCGTCAACGACAAGGGTCTTATTATCCAGCACATACCAAAATCGCTCCTATGAGCGGTTACAATAATAATACAGTAAACGTCAATAATAATAATATAAGAGCTTTCAGAAATACACCTCTAATATGATAGAAGAGCCATAACTACCATAGATCCTACTAGCACCCACACATGACTCCCAAATGTTAACCAGAATTCGTGAGAGTTAGTGCATTAAATTTTTCTCTAGAATTTAGGTTCGATGATACATTTAACTTTCGGTACAAAACACAGGCAGTCAAAATGGCGCTGATATTGCCCTGAGACTATAGGTAATGGAGGTTTATGTTGGTACAAAATTTTTTTATATAAATAATTTAACTATGTTTACGGGATACAGTGAAGGAAAATACATTGACAATACATTTAAATACAGTACATTGAGGGAGAATACAGTGCAGAGCTTCCCTACATCATGGAGAACCAGACTTGGAACATTCATTTGATTACTGTAGTAGTGTTGCGCACGCGCGCTTCCTCTCTGCACAGTCTGTTCACGTCGTTGTCTTTGCTCAATTGGGCAAATCTTCCGTTTCAAACATTGTCTTCAGTACAACGCAAAATTTTCAAGCCGTGTTTTTTTTTTCAGCGACATGTTTTGTCGAGAAGTCTGTTATGTGGTTTGGTATCTGGGTCTGTGAGTATCTTGTCTGTGTGTCTGGCGGTCTGTGAGTATCTTGTCTGTGTGTCTGTCGGTCTGTGAGTATATTGTCTGTGTGTCTGTCGGTCTGTGAGTATCTTGGTTCGTGTGTCTGTCGGTCTGTGAGTATCTTGTCTGTGTGTCTGTCGGTCTGTGAGATACCATTCTATATGTCTTTCATCCTGTCAATTTGTCTCTGTATGTCTGTATCTTGTTTATTTGTGTCTGATGTGTATCGTGATTATTTGTTCTGCTGTGTGTATATTGTCTGTTTGTCTGTCAGTAGTTCTCAACCCATATGCTGATCGCGACGATTATTTGTTTCGTGCAGTGGGATAACTAACAGGTTGGTCCCGCTAAATCAGGGTTCTCAACCAGGAATTTCTCAGGTTTTCAGGGGGAACTGATACTAATATGGAAAAAAAAAGGATTTTCAGTATTATATGCATATTATTTGAATGCACTTTGAGGCAGACAATCTTGAAAAGGAGGAATGACATTCTGACATATGGTGAAAGGTGCATGGGGCAAACAAGGTTGAGAACCACTGCGCTAAATGTTGGTCGTCACGGGTTAAAGGTGAAGGCACTGTGGTTGTGACGGCACCAGGCTATGTGGTGACGGTACTGGCGTGGGTGACGGTACTGTGCTGTGGGTGACGGTACTGTATGTTGGGACGGCACTGTTGCTGGGTGACGGCACTGTACAGTTAGTGACGGCACTGTGGCTGTTGGGTGACGGCACTGTACAAGGTGGGTGACGGCACTGTGTTGGGTGACGGCACTGTACGATGTGGGTGACGGTACTGCATGCAAGGGGGTGATGGCACTGTATCGACTAGGGTACAACTTTTCCAGTATTTTGTTACAGAGCTGAAATAAAATTCATACACACACACCAGGTTCATTTATCCCTAGTTTAGATACACAGAGCCATCGTGTGATATTGAATACAAAACATGACATAACATAACATTGCCTCCACCACTTAACCTAGCCTAGACTACCTTAACCTAAGCTCACCTTGCCTTACATAAATTAACTAGTCTAACCTAATCTCACCGAGATCGTTAGCAAATTAGGTCTGGTAGGGTCGTGTGTGTTGTTTTAAATTATTATTCTGTACGCAGGATATGTATGTCCGGTTCTCCAGGAAAGCTAAATTGAGAGCCGGCCTGAGTCGAAGCCACAGTCCAATCTAAAGTTATTTTCTTAACTCACTTGTACACGTTCATCCTGCCCTATTTCACCACCCACCTGCTCTGGTTACCTATACGAATTAAATCGTGTATTTTTGTTGTTGTTGATTAAGGTCGAGAGTTCGAAGAAACCAAATCTCTGCAACTATAAGAACCCCGAGAGAGATGCAAGTTTGCTATGATAAGTACTGACGAAATGTACAAAGTTTGTTTATACACCTGTAAAAGTGCTTATGGTCTTGTTACTGTGTGTCGCCAGGAGCACACGGTGACAGGTCAAGTGGGCCCAACCTGATCCAAGCTAACTTGGACCTTAGGATTGATATATTGGAATTGAGGTCACGTCCATTGGGGTTTGAGGCCCTTGGACTTGGGCCTCAAGATCTGGCCCCAATCCCCAATGGTTGGATTAGGCGAGGATGGGGCCGGGATGAGGCCATGTGACCAACCAACTATGTGTGTGTAATAATAATAATAATAATAATAATAATAATAATAATAATAATTAACGGTTTATTGAAGTTCTGCAGCCCGAAGGCTGAAAATATACATTGGACATAAATGCCTTATTACATACATTAGTGGTTTAAAAGCCTTTCATCAGAGAAAGGTAAGGACATACAGTAAACATACAGATTAATGTAGGTGTTGAACAGCAAACACCTAGTGTAGTAACTCCTCAGATGGTAGTATGAGGACCTCACGTGGTGGTACCATCTCACAGATGGTGGTAGTGAGGACCTGATGTAGTAACCGTCACAGATGGTGTTTGAGGACCTCACGTGGTGTAGTAACCTCACAGATGGTGTTATGACGGACCTGACGTGGTGTAGTACCTCACAGATGGTGTTATGAGGACCTCACGTGGTGTAGTAATTTCCTCACAGATGGTGTTATGAGGACTCACGTGGTGTAGTAATTCCTCCCAGATGGTGTTATGAGGGACTTACGGTGCAGTAACTCCCCACAGATGGTATTATGAGGACCTGACGTGGTGTAGTAATCAACAGATCGTGTTATGAGGACCACGTAGTGTAGTACCTCACAGATGGTGTTAGGAGGACCTCACGTGTAGTAAGTCCCCCACAAATGGTGTTATGAGGGACCACGTGGTGTAGTAATTCCCTCACAGATGGTGTTATGAGGGACCTCATGTGTTGTAGTAACCCTCACAGGTGGTGTTATGAGGGACCTCAGGTGGTAATTTCACAGATGGTGTTATGAGGACCACGTGGTGTAGTAACTTCACAGGTGGTGTATGAGAGACCTGATGGTGTAGTAATTTCGCAGATGGTGTTAGAGGGACCTCACGTGGTGTAGTAACCCCTCACAGATGGTGTTATGAGGACCTGACGTGGTGTAGTAGTTCTCACAAATGGTATGAGGAGGTGTGGTCCCAGGCCTTCCTATCGTAGACGAATTAACACATCGCTGGTTGTTGTTGGGTCTCACGGGCAGTTATCACTGGGTACCTGGGACCTCACTGTGTGAAGGTTAACTTGGGTACGACTGGCTGTTACTGTTGAGTTGTTCTCACTGACTAAAGCACTGTTCACCACAGTTCACCTCTGTTCAACACTGGTTCCATTCTTTCTAAATGAAATAGTAATCTGCGAGAACTTGTTGATATTCCGGGTGGGGAGGAGGGGTTCAGGAGGAGTTGGTATCAATCTACAGTTGACCTGGCTGCTGCCAGACAGCGCCAGGTACGTCTTGACCTCTGAAAGTAATGTGTGTTGGTGTGTGTGTGTGTGTGTGTGTGTGTGTGTGTTATCTCGTTGTTTGTGTTGAGCTCGGAGAGATACAGCTAGGTTACGTTCACAGGTACTCTGTGAGGTTACTGAGGGTATCTGTGAAGTTGGCTGTCCCCAGTCCCACAGGCCTCAACCTGACTTGAAGTACTTAACTAGCCCAATGTCTTGGAGCCTCATTTCCCAATCATTAACCCAACCTAACCAAAGCTAACCTTGAACTCCAACCTAACCAAAGCTAACCTTACGTACCCAACCCAACCAAAGCTAACCTTACGAACCCAACCTAACCAAAGCTAACCCACGTAACCCAACTCAACCAAAGCTAACCTTACGTAACCCAACCTAACCAAAGCTAACTACCAACAACCTCACGTAACCCAACCTTACCAAAGCTAACCTTACGAACCCAACTTAACCCATCCTAACCAAAGCTAACCTCACGTAACCCAACCTAACCAAAGCTAACCTTACGTAACCTAACCTTACCAAAGCTAACCTACATAACCCAACCTAACCAAAGCTAACCTTACGTAACCCAACCCAACCAAAGCTAACTCACGTAACCAACCTACCAAAGCTAACCTTACGTAACCCAACTTAACCCATCCTAACCAAAGCTAACCACGTAACCCAACCTAACTAGCTAACCTACGTAACCCAACTCCAAAAGCTAACCTTACGTAACCCAACTTAACCCATCCTAACCAAAGCTAACCTCACGTAACCCAACCTTACCAAAGCTAATCTTACGTAACCCAACCTAACCCATCCTAACCAAAGCTAATCTTACGTAACCCATCCTAACACATCCTAACCCATCCACCAAAGCTAACCTCGTAACCCAACCTAACCAAAGCTAACCTCACGTAATACTGATAATGTATACAGCCCAACATCAACCCAGAGAAGTCGACTTGTGAAAGAGACTTAGGGCATTTAAGCCCGGACCTACGGCCTAGAAAACAGTGCGATAATGTCGAAAAAAGGCAAACAGAGTATTAGGTTTTATATCTAGAAGTGTAAGTAACAAGAGTGCAGAGGTCTTATTGCAACTATATCTTGTGCTAGTCAGGCCGCACCTGATTATGTGCGGTTCAGTTCTGGTGCCCTTATTATAGAATGGATATCAATTCACTGGAGTCGGTGCAGCGAAGAATGACAAATTGGATTCCGGGACTTAGAAACCTTCCATATCAGGATAGGTTAAAGAAACTTAACCTGCATTCCTAGAAAGACGAAGAGGAGATATGAGTAGAAATATGGAAGTGAAAGGAATCAATAAAGGGATATAGATAAAGTTCTTATAATATCCGAGCAGGATAGACCCGGAGCAACGGATTTAAGTTGATATGTTTAGTTTACGAGGGAGATAGGAAGGAACTGGTTCACAAATAGGGTGGTTGACGAGGAACAAGCTTAGCAACTGTGTAGTAAGTGCTGGAACGCTGGAAAGTTTCAAAAGGAGGCTAGATAGATTCATGGATGATAGAGAGGGTTGTAGCCTCGACAGGATGCCGTGCATAGGCCAACCGGCCTATTGCAGACCCTTATTTTCTTATGTTCTTATGTAATCCAACCTAATCAAAGCTAACCGCACGTAATCCAACCTAACCAAAGCAAACCTCACGTAATCCAACCCCAACGCTAACCTCATGTAACCCAACCCAACCAAAGCTAACCTCACTTAACCCAACCTACCAAAGTTAACTTCACATAACCTAACCTAACCTAACCAAAGCTAACCTTACGTAACCCAACCCAACCAAAGCTAACCTTACGTAACCCAACCTACCCAATGCTAACCTTATGTAATCCAACCTAACCAAAGCTAACCCTCCGTAACCAACCTTACCAAAGCTAACCTTACGTAACCCAACCTAACCAAAGTTAACCTTATGACAACCACCAGCTACTTACGTAACCCAACCTAATCAAAAGCTATTTACGTAACCAATCCAACCAAAAGCTAACTTCACATAACCCAACCTAACCAAAGCTAACTTTACGTAACCTAATCTCTGATAACCCAACTTGACCTGACGTTATCTCCCGGATGCAATCGCAGTATTTTCTGGCTGTACTGGAGACCATCCTCACTCAACTAAAACCCTTATGGGTATCTTTTTGTACTTGTTCCTTGGCTCGTATATGTTGTGTGTTGCTCTTACACAAAGGTCAGACAAAGGGTTACATCTTGGAATGTTTGTCCACTAGTGTGTATTTATGCACTTCCGTCTATGTTTCTAAGTACTGTCTGAATGCTGTTTTTTTTTACGGGTAATCCACCCACAGGTCATTGACCCACAACGGGGCCTGGGGAAAAATAAGATTAAAAGAAATTATAAATGAGAAAGACAGTGATGCCAAAATGTTTGAGTCAGTTAGTGAGAACAGATAATATATTCAGTCCAGTTTCATTCTTATACTTTACCGGGTTTAGAAAGTGGTGTGCACTCAGGAGACTGCAAGTGCCTTAACATTACCGCTGATGGCTTGATTGATTGATTGTGGTAATTACATCCTGGAGACGCAAAAGATTAGGTCATATGTTGCTGAAGGCTTGGTAAAGATCACATTACCTATCCTGATGTTTTGTTGATTGACGGTATATTCGCTTTGTTGTCTGGAGGTCAGGTCAATGGACATTATTTTCCTGTCTTATAAGTTTAACTATCTCTGCTGAGAGGAGATGAAACATTAGGTTATTGTCATGGGTGAGAAGCAGCTAAAGTCTAGAGTCGCTTGATTCACTTCAAGGAGATATTTTGTTTACTTGTTCCAATACCAATGTGCGTGTAATATACTGTATAGTCACCTGAAATCCAATATTGATCAAATTAAATGTTTCCTCCAGTAGTGCTCTTCAGTTTGGGGTTGTGGTCGGGTAGACAGATGGGAGGTGGGAGTCATTGTCGTGGCAACATAGGCATGGAATATTAGCATGCTGATGATGTCGCAATTATTCTCGCAGTGTGCAGGATAGCGTTGGATGGTAATGTTGAGGGTAATGTTGGAGGGTAGTGTTGGAGGGTAATGTTGGAGGTAATGTTGGAAGATAATGTTGAGGGTAATGTTGGGGGTAATATTGAAGGGTAATGTTGGGGACAGTTTTAGAGGGCAGTGTTGAAGGGAAATGTTGGAGGATAATGTTGGAGGATAATGTTGGAGGGTAATGTTGAAGGGTAATGTTGGAATAGTATTGAGGGTAATGTTGAGGATCTGGAGTAGTAGGGCCCCAGAGGGACGCAGATAAGCTCACTGGCATGTGGACACGTCCGGCGCCTACCAACCATTGCCCTGCTGCTCTTGCCGATGAACCTGGCAGGTATAAGGCTACGAGTAAACCCCAAACTAAAATGAGGTGGAGCCCCACATCAGGCAGACATGCTACAGAGCTCCAACAAGACCCCAACAGCGGTATAGATGGAAGAGGTGACCACCATGGGAACCTAACGACTACACCGAGGACGAACGCAATGCATGATGGACAGGCTACTAAGGCGAAACCCAACAAACTGGGCTATCGGCAGTCCATTGCAACTCTCTCCCCAGTCGTTGCAACCTCTTTCATCACTGGATCAGAAAAGGGAGAGCCAAGATGTGTTGTTGCAACCTGCACCCTGCTCGCAACATAAATCAATTCCGCACGCAGCCATCATCCAGCTAGTAATTAAATCTGATGAGGGTGCAAAACTACAAGAAGACCTAAACAAGTTTTTCGAATGGTCTGAAAATAGCAGAAGAAATTCAATGATATATTAAAGTACTTAGTCTCGGAGATGTAAACAGAGAAACCAAATACCAGATGAACAACGATGTTTAGAAATTGACTGTGAGAAAGATTTGGGAGTAATGATAAGTAGAATCTTAAACCAAGTAAACAATGTGTATTTTCTCGAAATAAGGTTAATAAAGTACCTGGTGCAAACAAAGGAGTGTTAGTTACAAGACTACCGAGGTCAACCGAAAACTATATCTTGCGCTTAGAGACCTCACTTGATTACGAGTTCAATTCTGGGCACCATACTACAGAATGGATATAGAATCCCTAGAAAGAATTCAGAGGAGAATGACGAGACTAATTCCGCATATGGAACCTTAGTACAGACAGGTTAAAGCATCTTAATTTGTACTCCCTGGAGAGACGTAGAGTGAGGGCGATGTGATCGAGGTGTATAAAATGAAGCGCGGATGAACAGGGACATAAATGTACTCATACTATCCAACCAGGAGCGAACTCGTAACAATGGTTTTAAATTAGACAAATTCATTTAGGCGCGAAATAGGTAAACACTGGTTTGGAAATTAGAGTAGTGGATGGGTGGAAAAGTTACCAAACATCATTAACTCAAATACGCTGGATAGCTTCAAACACAGGTTGGATGGACATATGGGCGAATAGTTGGGTGTAATGGGACTGCCCAGTATGGTAATAGGCCATTTTATGTTCTTATGTTTTAATGAACGAGCCAAGAATTTTACGCGAACCTGGCATCTTACACTCTATACTATCACTCAGAAGACAAAGTCTGACACTTTTAGTCCACTGAAAGGTTAGCTGTGATATCATTAGAATAACAGTAGATGAAATGGCCATTGCGAGTGAATTGAGTTATGACAAAGGTAAGGATATCCTATATAAGCCTCATGAAAAAGTCCAGGTTGTCATGCTAGAGCGGACTGGTAGGCAATTGAAGCAGCCAATTTTTACTTTGATGTCTCATGTATACAAAATATCTTGCTAACTTTAATAGAAGAGCTTGAGCATGCAGGTTACCCTGTCGTTACAATGGCACGACTTAGGGTCCAATAACCCTAGGAAGTGGAAAGAATTTGACATTGATCCCGTGGAAAGAAAGAAAATATATTTAAAATACTCGAGAGCTGATCGGGATATATTTGTGTTTGCAGACGTGCCACATTTGATTAAATTAATTAGGAATAATTTCGATTCACGATTTTACCTAAAGGATGGAAGCTTATATCTGATTCCTCTATTCGGGAAATGATGACAGCAAGTAAGACAAGAGTATGATCTAGCATACAAACTAAGTGAAATGCATTTAAATGTATAGGGTCAGCAACGACAGGCGGTTAAATATGCAGCCAATTTTTGTAAAAAACTTGCTCTAGCTCACTGAAATATCTTGGAGAAAGAGGACGACTGGAGAGTAGAAATTGGAAGAAACTGCTGACTTTATAAATCTGGTTGACGAATGGTTTGACATTAATTCTTCTCATAAGTTTAGGAAAAACAATCACCAATGCATTTGGAATTAATTTATGTGACCAAGTAATATTCTGCATAGAATGATTGAAGTAGTGACAACAATGAGGGTAAAAAACTCGCTGTTGAAAGGCCTTTACAAGTTTCAGAAAGGGTAATATTATCATCTCAGTCTCTTAAAGGGTTGTACAAATGTTCCATAAGTCTTTAATCTTGAATTCATTCTAACTAGAAAACTAAATCAAGATTGTCTGGAGCATTTGTTTGGGTACATAAGACAGATGCAAGGAACCTACTACCATCCAAATGCTGTGAATTTTAAATTCAGGCTCAAAAGTTACTCCCGAAAAGACGTTTCACTAATTTCTGATAAATCCAACACAACTGTTGATAATTTTGACTGCTTGTCAAGAAATATTGTTCTTAGACAAACAAATGATAAAAGTACACCTTTCAATGACAGAGAGCTGGTAGTAGAACTCTATATAACCAATCAATGTTTCAAAGACTTGGATATTGACAATGAAGTAGAAAAATGTTAAGTGATGAGTTTAATGAAAACCTAGGAGAGTGTATAAACCCTGACAAAATGGCGGTGCAATAGATTTAGTCATAGAAGAGAGCTTAGTACAGTCACCCAAAAAGTCCTGTCCATGCGAGATTCAGACTCTTGAATCCGAAGCATTTATGGACAGAATAATGTATCACTGTCTACTGCTTCGGGTTCACGAGTCTGAATCGTGGTTCGCGACAGGACTTTGGTGACTGCACATTGGGGCTATATTATAAGAAGGTTTTGTGTAAAATACCACTTAGCCAGAAAGTCACTGAGTGCACATCCATGACCAAAACATGGACAGAAGAAATAAACAGAGGTGAACTGTATGTTCCTTCTAACACTATTTCAGTTAACCATATGGAGACGTATTTAAGGCTGTACATGGGGACAGTCATGAACTGGCCCTTTAACCGTTGATTCTTGATGAGTTACTGGGGCTGAACATGTAAAGTATAAAGGGTTTTAGTAGCAAAACCCAACTGTCTTTCTTTTATTTATTAAGAAAATATATTATATACAGTTCCAATTGTATATCACCGTAACTTAATCACTGTAGCTATGAGTGTTAAATGAGACGGAGGCTATGTTAAATAGCTTCTAAAATAATACGTCCTGTTGTTGTGAGGGGTTGAGTAAGAGTGCCTGTAATACCTGTCGAGGAGAGACGGTAATATATCCGTCGTCCTCCTCGAGGGAAGACGAACCATCCACGATGGCTCTCAATAACGTCTTCCTCCAGTCAAGGATATCAAACTACTGCCTGCAAGAGGTGGCCAGAGAGCCGGCTGCTTAATGACTTAGCTAGTGGAAAGTTACAGAGGGTGATAGAGTATATAAGTCTAATGTAATTAACTGTTTCAAAACATTGCGATAATGTTCGAAATAAGGCAAACAGAGTATTAGGGTTTTATATCTAGAAGTGTAAATAATAAGAGGGCAGAGGTCATAGTGCAATTACATCTTGCGCTAGTCAGGCCGCACCTCGATATTGCTGTTCAGTTCTGGTGCCCTTATTCTAGAATGGACATAAATTCACTGGAGTCGATGCAGCGAAGAATGACGAAAATGATTCCAGGGCTTAGAAACCTTCCATATCTAGATAGATTAAAAAGCTAAACTTGCATTCCTAGAGAGACGAAGAGGTGGGAGATATGATAGGAGGATATGGGTGAAAGGAATCAATAAAGGAGATATAGATAAAGTTTTTATAATATCCGAGCAGGATAGACTTGTGGCAACGGATTTAGTGGATAAGTTTAGGTTTAGGAGGGAGATAGGAAGGAACTGTTCACAAAAGGGTGGTGGACGAGTGGAACAAGCTTACATCTTTATAGTAAGTGCTGGGAGGAAAGTTTTAAAATAAGGCTAGATAGATTCATGGATGATAGAGAGTGGTTGTAACTCTCAAGAAGAGCTGCCATGAGCCAACTATTGACCATTCCTTATTTTCTTGTTCTTTTGTAAAACAATTATGTCTGAGATAGAGAGTTGATGTACCCATGATGTTTTATTCTTCTTTGCTAAAATATCTGTGTTCCTTAGAATTCGGAAACTGAACAGTAGTATTAGGATAAATAAGAAAACAAGTAAGAATTGCAGAAGTGAAATAGAAAATTTGTAAATAAATGATGATCTGGGTTA
>NW_024732238.1:8924459-8950502 GCF_018991925.1 Homarus americanus | reverse complement strand
ACCATGCATCAGGCATAACATACATATTACTGGTGTCACAGTTCCCATACAACATACTTGTATATCAGAAATCTGGTATTTACTTTAGTGATGCATCTTCATGGGACAATTTGCAGAAAACGTAATTCATTCCTGTTCCAGAGGATCAATACCACCGTGTCATAGGTCACATTCTTATCCAGGCATAATGCTTAAATGATGCAAAGGCACAAATAACATTGATGCCCCAAACAGGATGCAAAGGCACAAATAACATTAACACCGAGCAGGATGTAAAGGCGTAAATAACATTAATGTTCGAGCAGGATGCAAAGGCGCAAATAACATTAATGCTCCGAGCAGGATGCAAAGGCGCAAATAACATTAATGCCCGAGCGGGATGTAAAGGCGCAAATAACATTAATTCCCCGAGCAGGATGTAAAGGCACACAAATAACATTAATGCTCCGAGCAGGATGCAAAGGCGCAATAACATTAATGCTCCGAGCAGTGATGTAAAGGCGCAAATAACATTAATGCTCCGGAGCAGGATGTGCTGCGCAAATAACATTAATGTCTGAGCGGGATGTAAAGGCAAATAACATTAATTCCCCGAGCAGGATGTAAAGGCACAACATTAATGCTCCGAGCAGGATGTAAAGGCGCAAATAACATTAATGCCTGAGCAGGATGCAAAGGCGCAAATAACATTAATGCTCCGAAAGCAGGATGTAAAGGCAATACACCCCGAGCAGGATGTAAAGGCACAAATAACATTAATTCCCCGAGCAGGATGTAAAGGCAAATAACATTAATGCCTGAGCGGGATGTAAAGGCAAATAACATTAATTCCCCGAGCAGGATGTAAAGGCACAAATAACATTAATGTTTGAGCAGGATGTAAAGGCTAATAACATTAATGCTCCGGAGCGGTGTAAAGGCGCAAATAATACCCCGAGCAGGATGTAAAGGCACAATAACATTATGTTCCGGAGCAGGATGTAAAGGCGCAATAACATTAATGCTCCGAGCAGGATGCAAAGGCGAAATAACATTAATGCTCCGAGCAGGATGTAAAGGCGAAATAACATATTCTCGAGCAGGATGTAAAGGCACAAATAACATTAATTCCCGAGCAGGATGTAAAGGCACAAATAACATTAATGCTCCGAGCAGGATGTAAAGGCGCAAATAACATTAATGCTCCGAGCAGGATGTAAAGGCGCAAATAACATTAATGCTCCGAGCAGGATGTAAAGGCACAAATAACATTAATGCCCCGAGCAGGATGTAAAGGCGCAAATAACATTAATGCTCCGAGCAGGATGTAAAGGCGCAAATAACATTAATGCTCGTGCAGGATGTAAAGGCGCAAATAACATTAATGCTCCGAGCAGGATGTAAAGGCGCAAATAACATTAATGCTCCGAGCAGGATTTAAAGGCACAAATAACATGTCGGAGCAGGATGTAAAGGCACAAATAACATTAATGCTCCAAGCAGGATGTAAAGGCGAATAACATTAATGCCTGAGCAGGATGTAAAGGCACAAATAACATTAATGCCCCGAGCAGGATTTAAAGGCACAAATAACATTAATGCTCCGAGCAGGATGTAAAGACACAAATGAATGGCAAGCGAGTGAGGTGCCACTTAACCAGCAATAGGTAAAAAGTCATTTTGAACGTGACCTCTCACTGCTGGCCTAGGGAATTACCGTGAACTCACTCACAGTACAGCAGGACGGTTATACCAGATGACCCGCCAACAGTGACCACTGAACATAGAATATCTCCACTAACATCTTCACTTCTAATGCCTGTCGACGATTTTATCAGCTCAGAGGGGAACCGTACACAAAAGGTGAAGTAACTTTTAATTCCGCTACATACACGGGGAACTTCGGTTAAGTAAACACATGTGTGGTACAGTGTTTGCGTCTTGTGTTATACGATGGGCTGTGTTTTTCCATTTCTCTCACGTCAGTGTGGGTGTGTGTGTATACGGTAGGTGTACGAGACTTCACATTAATATATATCACTACTGAACTAAATGCAAAACGCCAATTTTTTTAAGGTCACACATGAAAGTCAAGGGCCATAACCTTATAGTAGTTTATTTGTATGAAAGTTGGGAGAGACTTTGAGTAGTTATAGTACTTCTAAATTCTGTTTAGTTGACTGCCTAGTGTGGTAACCTTCCTGTCACCTGTATCCCGCACACCTTCCTGCCGCACGTCCTGTACAGTAGATATAAGTCATCACTTCATTAATGGTCTCTGTTTATAAGTACTGTACAAGGGGAAGCCTTGTCTCAGTGTTAAGAGTTTCCTGAAATAATTATAAGCCAAGATGTGATATAAATATGATGACTTGGTTGTGTAGCACTCTACAGGGTGTGTTGTGTAGTGGTGACTGACTGGTGATACATTCTACAGGTGTGTTGTGTAGTGGTGACTGACTGGCGATACAGTCTACAGGGTGTGTTGTGTTAGTGGTGACTGACTGGTGATACAGTCTACAGGGTGTGTTGTGTAGTGGTGACTGACTGGTGATACATTCTACCCATATATCTGGAGTTGATAAACATATAATATGATAAGGGAGGGAAGCAGTACAACATGGGTTGTATTAAGGAACAAGAGGACAGAGCTGTCAGGATTATGTCTAGTTGGCAACTATAATTATTGCAATGGTAATTTCTATCTATCTACATGATAATTTCTGATAAAACGGTTTTGGTGGTACAATAAAAGCAGGAATATAAAGTAGGTATTAAAAAATATTAATACTTAGACAATAGATATTTTTCAGAGATAATGTAAAGGAAGGGAGCGTAGTCTTTGCTCGGATGGGTGGAGGTGTTGTTCCACACCTTCACACTGATATTTTATGGAGGTCTGGGACTGAGAGAGCGCAAGGTGGGTGGTTTTAGTAGCTCTGTATATCTCTGACGATTGCGGTGGTAGTAGTGGTAGGTGAGATACACTCCTGGATAGTGGTAGTAGGTGAGGTACACTCCTGGATGGTGGTAGGTGAGTAAACTCCTGGATTGTGGTAGGTGAGGTGTCCTATTTGTTTACAAATCTGTCAATCACTTGATTGACAATAATTATTTCCAGATCCAGGAGTGTACCTCACCTACCACTACTACCACCAACCAGGAGTTTACCTCACCTACCACTACTACCACCAACCAGGAGTTTACCTCACCTACCACTACTACCACCAACCAGGAGTTAACCTCACCACCACTACTACCACCAACCAGGGTTTACCTCACCTACCACTACTACCACCAACCAGGAGTTAACCTCACCTACCACTACTACCACCAACCAGAGTTTACCTCACCTACCACTACTACCACCAACCAGGAGTTTACCCCCACCTACCACTACTACCACCAACCAGGAGTTAACCTACCTACCACTACTACCACCAACCAGGAGTTAACCTCACTACCACTACTACCACCAACCAGGAGTTTACCTCACCTACCACTACTACCACCAACCAGGGTTAACCTCACCTACCACTACTACCACCAACCAGGAGTTAACCTCACCTACCACTACTACCACCAACCAGGAGTTTTTCTCACCTACCACTACTACACCAACCAGGAGTTAACCTCACCTACCACTACTACCACCAACCAGGAGTTTACCTCACCTACCACTACTACACCAACCAGGAGTGTACCTCACCTACCACTACTACCACCAACCAGGAGTTAACCTCACCTACCACTATCTACCACACCAACCAGGAGTTTACCTCACCTACTACTACTACCACCAACCAGGAGTTTACCTCACCTACCACTACCACCAACCAGGAGTTAACCTCACCTACCACTACTACCACCAACCAGGAGTTTCACTCCTCACCTACCACTACTACCACCAACCAGGAGTTTACCTCACCTACCACTACACACCACCAACCAGGGAGTTTACCTCACCTACCACCACCACTACCCATTTATACTTGCCTACCATACACTCACTATCACCAGCAGAACACCAAAACAAAAATAATAAAAGCAGGGAGAGATTTTGGGGCACTATAGTGTGTGTGTGTGTAAATAATTAAATAATTAACGGTTTATTAAAGAGCATGGCAGCCGGAAGGCTGAAATATACAGTTACATGGGGAATGGGTCACTTGATTTACAAATAATATACACGTAACATAAGTGATACAAATACGATATATAATAACTAGGTGGGAGAAGCTCAAACTACAGGGCATTTCAACATAGTGACAGTGCAAAAAGGTAAGATTGACTGAGAGTGAATAAACTGGTTGATTACAAGTTATTGATAATTTTACAATGGTTGGGACTGGGCTGTTCTTATAGTGATCAGTACGTGCTCGTATGGGCTGGATGCTGTTGTGTGCGCTCGTTGGGGGAGGGGGATTGTTAAGTTCTCACAATTGATGCACATTTTATGGAATGAAGATAATAGAATATTGGTTTTAGTCCCCGCCTACATGGTGATATTTTGTGTGTATGTGCGTGCGCGTATGTGGGCTGTCATGGAATGTATAGATATTATTTTATAATTTCTTACGTTAAAGACGTCACTTGTGAACCATTTGCCATTCTTAACTGAGTTACAGTTGTCAAGTGTTTTGTTCGTGTCCATATTAAGACCACTGGGCAAGTAACTAAATACAGTACAAGAGGCTTCACCCTAATGGGTCCCAGTCTTAAGAGGTTTCACTCCTAATGGGCCCCAGTCTTAAGAGGCTTCACTCCTAATGGGTCCCAGTCTTAAGAGGCTTCACTCCTAATGGGTCCCAGTCTAAGAGGCTTCACTCCTAATAGGTCCCAGTCTTAAGAGGCTTCACTCCAATGGGTCCCAGTCTTAGAGGCTTCACCCTAATGGGTCCCAGTCTTAAGAGGCTTCACTCCTAATGGGTCCCAGTCTTAAGAGGCTTCACTCCTAATGGGTCCCAGTCTTAAGAGGCTTCACTCCTAATGGGTCTCAGTCTTAAGAGGCTTCACCCTAATGGGTCTCAGTCTAGAGGCTTCACTTAATGGGTCCAGTCTTAAGAGGCTTCACTCTTAATGGGTCCCAGTCTAAGAGGCTTCACTCCTAATGGGTCCCAGTCTTAGAGGCTTCACTCTAATGGGTCCCAGTCTTAAGAGGCTTCACTCCTAATATGCCTCCAGTCTTAAGAGGCTTCACTCCTAATGGGTCCCAGTCTTAAGAGGCTTCACCCTAATGGTCCCCCAGTCTAAGAGGCTTCACTCCTAATGGTCCCCAGTCTTAAGAGGGCTTCACTCCTAATGAGTCCCAGTCTTAAGAGGCTTCACTCCTAATGGGTCTCAGTCTTAAGAGGCTTCACTCTAATGAGTCCCAGTCTTAAGAGGCTTCACTCCTAATGGGTCCCAGTCTTAAGAGGCTTCACTCCAATGGGTCCCAGTCTTAAGAGGCTTCACTCCTAATGGGTCCCAGTCTTAAGAGGCTTCACCCTAATGGGTCCCAGTCTTAAGAGGCTTACCCAAATGGGTCCCAGTCTAAAGAGGCTTCACTCATTAGGTCCCAGTCTTAAGAGGCTTCACTCCTAATAGGACTGTCGAGCCATGTGACCTACAACAGCTAATGTTAGCAGGTGTCAAGTGTTGAATGTTGTTATACTGAGCTGTTACAATATGGAGGTCATATCCTCTTCTTTCTCATCATCATCTTCCCATTTAACCTTCTACGTCGTCATTAACATCACTCTGGATAGCTTCAAACATAGGTTGGATGGATATATGAGCAATAGGGTTGGGTGTAAATGGGACTGCTCAGTAGGGCCAATAGGCCCGCTGCAGTTTCCTTCATTCTTATGTTCTTATATATTCCCCACCAACTGTGGATGGCGTCTCTTGTGTCTCCCCCACCACCACATAAATATTTTATCTCCTCGATTTATGTGAGCTGCAGATCCCTCAATTTCATAGTGTTATGTAGTATTTGTAGGCAACAAATTGAATAATGTAAATTTGAAACAATTTTGCTTATCTTGTGTGGTAGATATTAGGCTTGGGGTGAATACAGTGCCGCACGCCCTCGCCACAATCCATTCTCCGGTTTTTGCAACCTCGTAGTTTCAGGCGGATTGGGGGGTGGTAGACCCGGCAGCTAGTTCACTATACCACAGCTGGTTGATGAGGAGCTAGTAAGTAGATAAAACTATTTTGTACACGTAGTCCCATACAGCTGTCTATGTTTTCCTGATCTATAGTACGCACTAACTTAGAGAGGGGGAGAAGAGTAATCTAAGACGAGGCTCTATTAACACAATAAATGAAATATTACGAGGTTGAGAGAAACATTTACCTAGTGTGTATATTTTAGCCATGTTAGTGCACGAGCGGTCCTTCAACACAGAGGAGTTGCACCAGGCCGGGTGACACACTCTGGTACACAGACTTTACAGGAACAATTTGTTGAATGTTCAAGTGGTCACCGTTCCTAAGAGGTCCCTAGGTAACGCAACAAAAAGAATTGACGTTGATTTCTGGATGGGCTCCAGTCCTGATAGGTCCCAATCTTAACGGCTCACTTCTAATGAACCTCAGTCCTGATAGGTCCCAGACTGAGTTCTAACTCAGTCCTCAAAAGGTCCCAGGATTTAATGGTATGGTTAGGTTAGGTTAGGTCCTTGTTGCTAGGCTGAGGTTTGGTATGGGTTGGTAGTGGTCCTTGTTGCTAGGCTGAGGTTTGGTATGGGTTGGTAGTGGTCCTTGTTGCTAGGCTGAGGTTTGGTATGGGTTGGTAGTGGTCCTTGTTGCTAGGCTGAGGTTTGGTATGGGTTGGTAGTGGTCCTTGTTGCTAGGCTGAGGTTTGGTAGGGTTGGTAGTGGTCCTTGTTGCTAGGCTGGGGTATGGTGGGTTGGTAGTGGTCCTTGTTGCTAGGCTGGGGTATGGTATGGGTTGGTAGTGGTCCTTGTTGCTAGGCTGAGGTTTGGTAGCGGGGTTGTAGTGGTCCTTGTTGCTAGGCTGAGGTTTGGTATGGGTTGGTAGTGGTCCTGTTGCTAGGCTGAGGTTTGGTATGGGTTGGTAGTGGTCCTTGTTGCTAGGCTGAGGTTTGGTATGGGTTGGTAGTGGTCCTTGTTGCTAGGGTGGGGTATGGTATGGGTTGGTAGTGGTCCTTGTTGCTAGGTCAGATACAGCCCACATTCCAGTTCCTACTTTATCTAATAATTATACTTTTGTTATGCAGAAAAAATATTTTGATCAGAATCACTGGACTGGCTAATGTGTCAACAATACATCGCCCGCCTGGCCGTCTCAGCGTCGTCACCCTCAAGAGTCGAATACTGAAGTACTTTTGAATTTAACTATATATACTGTCCGCCCCAACATCCCCACTCCAGCTGCTGCAACAATAACAATAGCAGTTTTCCGTTGTCTTTCCAGGCTCAGATATTGCAAGAAATTCAGTGAAGGTAAAGAACAAAGTTATCTAACAACTTGTGGACTTTTTTTTTTTTCAAAGGAAAATTGCAAGAATGTAGATACTCTTGATATAACTGTCTCGTAGTACAAAAACTCATATTGACACACTGTTGACAACCTGACACTGGACGAATAACAACACGATTTGGGGCATTACGATACCAAGTATTTATATCAGGACTGGCGCCTATCAGGACTAGGGCCTGTAGGACTGGGATATATTAGGCCTAGTATCTATTAGACTGAGGTCCATCAGGACTGGGGCCGAGTAGACTGGGGTTCTATCTAAACTAGGGCCTGTTGGGGCTGGGACTTATCAGGACTGGGGACTATCAGTACTAGGGTCTAGTAGGACTGGGGTCTATCTGGACTAGTACCTATTAGGAATCAGGTCCATCAAGACCAGGCCTGGTAGGACCGGGGTCTATCTTGACTAGGGACTTAATAGTTCTTGGATATATCAGGACTGAGGACTAGGGTCTAGTAGGACTGGGATATATCAGGACTAGGGCCTAGTAGGACTGGGATATTAGGACTGAGGTCCATCAGGACTGGGGCCCAGTAGGAGCTGGCCTAGACTGGCCTATCAGGACGAGGGTTCTAGTAGGACTAGGGGCTAGTAGAACTGGGATATATATGACTAGGGGTTAGTAGGATTGGGGTTATTAATTTTGGAACAATTATATCTTAAAAATTATCATTGAACCAATTATTTTCTTGAGATGATGTTAGGTCGTAAATGAGGTATAATAATAAAAATAATAATAATTAACGGTTTATTGAAAGAGTTTGGCAGACAGAAGGCTGAAAATATACAATTACATAATTGGGGAGTGGGTTTCGGTTTATAATATACAAATAACATAACTGTTACAAATAAGATATATTAACTAGATGGGGAAAAGCTCAAACTACAGGGCATTTCAACCTAGTGACAGCAAGAAGTAGGATTTACTGGGAGTGAATACACTGGTTTATTACAAGTTATTGATAATTTTACAATGGTTGGGACTGGGCTGTTCTTATAGCGACTGTTTGTGCACGTGGCTGGATGCGGTTGTGGTGTCTACAGCAATTCTCGGGCAGGGATCTCAGGTAGGAGCGGTGTCGAGGATGGCAAAGCTTCTTACCAAATTTGAGATGAGGTCGTGGTGATGGTCAGTGAGAGTCGAAAGGGTCAATGTGTTGAGCGCTTGATATGTGGAGTAGGAAGGAGAGAATAATCTTGCATGCCCTATTTTGCACTTTTCTAGGTGTTTACGTTGTGTGGCATTAGGGAGGAAGACCAGGTGGGGAGGCATAGGTGAGCTTGGGAAGTATGAATGTTGAGTAAACACTGAGGAGCTGGGTGCAGGAACCTGAGGGACTTGAGTCTGCGGAGGAGGTGGAGACGGAAACTGGAGGATTTGACAACTTCACTGATGTGTGGTTTCCATTTACTTTGTTGTCTATGGTGACGCCGAGGAGCTTAGTGGAATCTACAACCTGGAGTGTGTGGGACCTAAAGTGATGGAAGGGTGGGACAATGTCGGAGGAGGTTGATGTGCATAACCATGGTTTTGGTATGGTTGATGGTGACGTGGTTGTTGGTGGCCCAGTTTTGGAGACTGTTCAGTAAATCCTGAAGGGCGGTATAGTCGGGAGCAGAATTGTTGACGCTGATCCCAATGGTGGAGTCGTCGACATATTTCCAGCGAGCAGGGGTTTCTCTTGGGCATCATTGATAAGCATAAGGAAGCAGAGTGGTCCCATTTTGGTGCCTTGGGGGACGCCACAGGTGAATGACTCAAAGGTGGAGACCGCCCCTCGGAAGCGTATAGCTTGGCGTCGGTTACTGAGGAAGTCTGTAAGCCAGGGTATAAGATTTCTCCGAAGCCCGAGGTCGATAGGTAACGTACGTGTGTGTGTGTGTGTGTGTGTGTGTGTGTGTTTAAGGCTATAGCAAGAGTTAGCGGGAATTAGAGATGGTGAGGAAAGAGGGCTGGGAGCAGCAGCAGCAGTCCAGTATTATTGTAGAGTAGTGGGAGAGATCCTTGGGGGGTAATTGGCCCTGCAACCCTTACAGGTCCCATCCTACCTTTCTCTTAATCATTAGGGTTAGACGCCAGTTCTAAAAGAGCTGACATCCTAATTCACCAAGGTAAACTTACCTGATTTAGTCAACCCTAATACACGCCATACAAAGTTACCTAATTAGGGTCGCCTAAGTTTGGTTACTAGGACTCAGCTTTGTTGTCCTACTTGATTAGGTCTGGTTCCGATGGTGTGTCTATAATACCGGTAAATCGGCAATAATAATAAATCGCTGTTAATTGAAAACAAATGTAGTGTGAATATTTACAAAAAGACGTGTATGTCAGGTGTAATTAAACGGGCGGAGGGAATCGAAGGTTTTAGCACAATAGGGGAAGCATGAAGTGACTATACTATACATCTTATTTAATACTCAGTGATGATTATCAGTGGTTGCAATGTGGCAGTTCTTGTAGAGTTCTGTGATAGGTGTTGTTTATTTGATGGGACTCTGGTATTGAGCAGCAGTTGGTGAGCGAGGGACTCTGGTATTGAGCAGCAGTTGGTGAGCGAGGGATCTCAGGTGACGTATGATGGCGGTGTTGAAAGGGTGGTGATCATGTTGATTTTTAAGAGAGTTGAGAGAGACGGTGTAGTCAGTACCTCAATAGGTGGCGAATGGAGGATAGAGAATAATCTTACACGCCCTTTTCTTATAAGTGTTAGTTGTGTAACTGGTAAGGAAGACTTGGAAAGGGAGGCATGGGTGAGTTTAGAAAGTATAGAGACTGTAAATGTTCCCGAGATCAGATGCAGGCAGTTGAAGGGTCTTAAGAGATCGAAGGATGCGGAGACGATAGTTGGAAGAATTAATGATAGTCTGCATGTGTGTTTTCCAGCTCACTTTGTCGTCTGTAATTAGCGTTGAGGAATTTGGTGGAACTCAAAACCTGGAGGGTGCTGGAGCCTTGTGAGGCGGTACATGGTGTGGGAGAGGATATAACCATGGTCTTGGTATGGTTGACGGTGACTTACTTGGCGACAGTTCAATTCCGGGATGCTCAGGGTGTTCTTGGGATGCTGTAACAGAAGTCATGAACATATTCCATCATATACCCTAGAGGTACTGTTTAGTTACGTTGACTAAGGAAATCTGAGCCAAGAAATGACGCTTCTGGATTCCATAACCGTTGGTTTTGTTTTATCTTTATGTTGTGTGTGACCAAGTCAAACATTTTGTGAACTCCACAAGTAATGTGAGAGTCTAGGTCTTTGTAATGATTGTTTATCAGACCATAGCTTACAGGCCAGAGAAATACAACACATACCTGTATAACAGTAAATAGATGCCCACGTGGTAACCCACATAGGTTGACACACCCTATAGTGACAGTAAGACCTGACCCAGGAGAGGTCACCGACAAGGTAATTGAGTTAACCCGGCGTTATGACTGCGTTAAAGAAACCACATCCAGCCAAGACACACCCGGGTGGTAATAATTAGGAAGCATTACCGACCGGCAACATGATCACGCACCTGGGCAAACACAGCTGTTCAGACCTGACCTAAGAGAGGTCAGTCACATTGACCCAGAGTTCTCACTGCCAAGCTATTAGCTTAACTCTGCGACATGACCGTGTGATTCAAGAAGCAACCCCTCCAGCCGGTACACCTGTCTAGACACACCCAGTTTAGTGTTAATTGGGAGAGATCATCTGCCGGATCTTCACCAATATATAGGCCCTGCAGCTCCCTCCTCGAAGGCATTACCTTCATATCACTGAAGACAGAAAACGGAGTCACGCTAGTCACTAGTCGAGGTCGGGAGGGAGACTTCCCTTCCCAGCACCGCTTCTCCAGCTAGCAGAGTCTCCCAAAGAAGACATAGTCCAGCAGCACCCGCTGGGCCTCCCACAGGTCACACGTGAGTCATTGTCAGAGCTATCCATGGGGTGAGTTACTTATGGTGGGAAGTGTATCCATTTCATGTTTGTGTCCGAGAGTCCGTGTCTAGTAACGTGAATATAATGTTCTATTAATGTTTCTATGACATTGAGTGAATAATAAACAGTTGTACTTAAAATTGATGTTTAGAAAGATATCCCCTAAGAACGTATTTACAGTTAAATAACTAGCCGGTCAGCTACCAAACTTCCTCTCTTTACAATTCCCCTCCTATAATATATGTATATCATCTACATCCCCCTCATTACATCTTGCACTTCTTTTAGGCTGTGATAGATGAGTCTTAAAACGCTGATGGGTGGTGCAGGTCTTCAAATTGCCGTATTACTGAGTGTGCTAAGTTAGTGTGTGTAAAGGGTGGGGGGGGATATTTGATAGAAACTGGCTATTAAATATTGAAAGGCACTTTGTTTCAGGAGAGGTCAGCTCACCAGGCTATTTACTTAACCTCTCACCTGCTGGCACCTGGCATAAAATCAACCGTGATGTTCCACTGAAAAACACTGGCGCCTGTGACCAGGCTTATCACTAAAGTTCCTAACAAAACTTCACACTCTTAAGAATCCATGACTAGGGGCCGTATTTACAGGCATTACACCACCTGGCCGATCGGGAGCACCGTCGTGTGGTTATTCAGAGACGCTTACAGACCCGAAGGTATTCCTGATTAATCGGGTTTCCTATTGGGATCGTTGGAACATTTCATCAGGAGGGGGGGTACCCGCCTTATGACAGGCCCGATGAATACAACAACTTTTTCACCCTCCCAATTGCGATGAAATATATTCAAAACTGATAGAAAATGAGTTTGTTGATAACAGAAAGTCTTATTTCTATATACATTCGAAATTGTCAGTTATTTACAACTGTTAAATAATCCTGTGTAGCCGTGCTGTAACAAAAAAAAAACCGCATTTCTCTTCTCACAGCTCCAGGATCAGGTGCCTTGTCTTGTCTAATTTTTCCTTCTCTGACCCATAGATGTCCTCCTAACATTTTTATGTTCTTTTGATCATATGATGTGAATTTTTAGCTGGTTAATATTTGTGTGTATGTGTGTGTTTGAGGGAAATATTAATGGGGTACTCGCTGCCTGGGTTATGGCAACAGTGGCCGATTTGCACATGTTGGTAGCCCTACCCGGTGGACCGGGATCCCGACCCTTCGTAGTGTCCGAAGCACGTTCTTGAATAATGCCTCCCTACATTAACTTCGGGTTCCCGACTGTCGGGCTCACCGGCAGGCATGTCGACTGTGAATACAGGCGTAAACCTTAGGTCTTCTTTGGTGACATACTTCCACGATCTTGGTCTGAGGGTGGTCCTAAAAAAAAAAACCGAGCCCGAAACATAAGGCTGGTGTGCCTCAGGGACCTGTACTGGGTCCCCTGTTATGCAACGTCCGCTTCAACGACCTTTTATACCTCACACCTGAATCCTGCGCATATGAAGATTGCATTACTCTAAACCTTCTGTCACTAGAGGAAAAACTCCCCCAATTGCGTATCATCAATCAACGTCTTGCAGCCACATCAACCTCGGCTAGGCCAGGGCAGGTTACACTGACCACTGAGAGAAACACAACTGATAGCTTGAGGATGGATGGTTGTGACTTGGCAACGGGGAAACTCGCGGCTTCTAACACGAAAATCACTCGCCAGACAGTAAAAGATTCAACAGATCTCCTATACAGATAAGCTAGTTTAAGGCAGAAATAGTATTGTTATTTGACCGTTTGTTTCATATTAGAGAGTGATGATTGTATCCAGTTTTGGGGAGAAATATGAACGACTTTTTCAACAAGGTGATGAGTCGGATGTATAGTGGCGGCCATAATGAAGGTATTAGAGCTTTTGTTCACTAGCTAGGACCTGGCAGACGGAGGCTCATTATTTGGTCCTTGAGAGAAATGTTAATAATAATAATAAGAAGAAGAAGAAGAAGAAGAAGAGCAAGAAGAGTATTGATAATTACCGTAATAATAGTAGTGAAATGATAATAGATGTAATATAAATGCAAATATTGTAATTATATTAGAAATATTAACACTTAAATTGATTTTGGTTGTTGTAACATGTGTTCACCCTCGACCTTGCCAGACACTTGAAGCAGAATGGCTTGAAATGCTGGAGGTTATATGACAAGATAAACAATGAGGGAGGCAGATCCACAGTGCAAGTTCGGGGTACTGTATATATGAAGCGCGTACGATCAGAGTGAACAAAGCGCCACCCTGATCGTACGCGCCTCAAATGACTACTGGTAGGCATAGCTTCTGGAGGATGTGTGGTTTATAGAACAAGGAAACTGTTGATAAATCTTACGAATGTTGCCATGCTGTAAGCTCTCTGGTAAGGGATTTGTTGTTAATTGTTTTAATGTTTTTTTTTTTCTGTACCGAATCGAGGAGGTAAAGTGAGGCAACACCGTGCCCAGTCCACAGATGAGGGCAGTATATAGTGTGTCTGGGAGCAACATAACTTACATCAATTCAATAATAATTGTTATCGCCACGTGCCGGCCACATGTTGAGTAAAAAAACTGTTTACAACTCATAATAGTTTACTAAGCGAGATGGAACTGGTAGCAGCTGTGTGACTGCCTGAAGACCAGAGTCAAGCCTACCACCGTAGAGATAGCATCTTGAATTTTCGTTCCTGCCAACATCTACTAGGAGGATATTATATTCGTTCTCATTGGTCAAACCCTAGACCCCAAAACGTGAGTGTGATTGTGAACTATTAAATCCTCTAAGAACTCTAAATAACTTTAATAAGTGTATTTATGTACTGTATATTGATCATATTATACAAACTGTGTCCTGATGTATCAACAGTTGTAACATGTGAGTTATATTTAAGAGGTTAATAGGTTATGTGCTGTATATTGATCGTACTATTCCTACTGGGTGTCCTGATATACCAGCATTTGTTATATGTGAATTCGGTTTTGACCGAATTATACTCATCGCGTCAACGACAAGGGTCTTATTATCCAGCACATACCAAAATCGCTCCTATGAGCGGTTACAATAATAATACAGTAAACGTCAATAATAATAATATAAGAGCTTTCAGAAATACACCTCTAATATGATAGAAGAGCCATAACTACCATAGATCCTACTAGCACCCACACATGACTCCCAAATGTTAACCAGAATTCGTGAGAGTTAGTGCATTAAATTTTTCTCTAGAATTTAGGTTCGATGATACATTTAACTTTCGGTACAAAACACAGGCAGTCAAAATGGCGCTGATATTGCCCTGAGACTATAGGTAATGGAGGTTTATGTTGGTACAAAATTTTTTTATATAAATAATTTAACTATGTTTACGGGATACAGTGAAGGAAAATACATTGACAATACATTTAAATACAGTACATTGAGGGAGAATACAGTGCAGAGCTTCCCTACATCATGGAGAACCAGACTTGGAACATTCATTTGATTACTGTAGTAGTGTTGCGCACGCGCGCTTCCTCTCTGCACAGTCTGTTCACGTCGTTGTCTTTGCTCAATTGGGCAAATCTTCCGTTTCAAACATTGTCTTCAGTACAACGCAAAATTTTCAAGCCGTGTTTTTTTTTTCAGCGACATGTTTTGTCGAGAAGTCTGTTATGTGGTTTGGTATCTGGGTCTGTGAGTATCTTGTCTGTGTGTCTGGCGGTCTGTGAGTATCTTGTCTGTGTGTCTGTCGGTCTGTGAGTATATTGTCTGTGTGTCTGTCGGTCTGTGAGTATCTACCCTATATGTCTTTCTTCATATCCTGTCAATTTGTCTCTGTATGTCTGTATCTTGTTTATTTGTGTCTGCCGATGTGTATCGTGATTATTTGTCTGTCTGTCTGTGTGTATATTGTCTGTTTGTCTGTCAGTGGTTCTCAACCCATATGCTGATCGCGACGATTATTTGTTTCCGTGCAGTCGGGATAACTAACAGGTTGGTCCCGCTAAATCAGGGGTTCTCAACCAGGGGGGAATTTCCCCCCTCAGGTTTTCAGGGGGGGGGGGGAACTGATACTAATATGGAAAAAATAAAGGATTTTCAGTATTATATGCATATTATTTGGAATGCACTTTTTGAGGCAGACAATCATGGAAAGGAGGGGGAATGACATTCTGACATATGGTGAAAGGGGTGCATGGGGCAAACAAGGTTGAGAACCACTGCGCTAAATGTTGGTCGTCACGGGTTAAAGGTGAAGGCACTGTACAAGTTGGGTGACGGCACTGTACAAGGTGGGTGACGGTACTGTACAAGGTGGGTGACGGTACTGTACAAGGTGGGTGACGGTACTGTACAAGTTGGGTGACGGCACTGTACAAGTTGGGTGACGGCACTGTACAAGTTGGGTGACGGCACTGTACAAGTTGGGTGACGGCACTGTACAAGGTGGGTGACGGCACTGTACAAGTTGGATGACGGCACTGTACAAGGTGGGTGACGGTACTGTACAAAGGGGGGTGATGGCACTGTGTGTATCGACTAGGGTACAACTTTTCCAGTATTTTGTTACAGAGCTGAAATAAAATCTTACACACACACACACCAGGTTCATTTATCCCTAGTTTAGATACACAGTGAGCCATCGTGTGTGATATTGAATACAAAACATGACATAACATAACATTGCCTCACCTCACTTAACCTAGCCTAGACTACCCTAACCTAAGCTCACCTCGCCTTACATAAATTAACTAGTCTAACCTAATCTCACCGAGATCGTTAGCTAAATTAGGTCTGGTAGGGTCGTGTGTGTGTGTTGTTTTAAATTATTATTCTGTACGCAGGATATGTATGTCCGGTTCTCCAGGAAAGCTAAATTGAGAGCCGGCCTGGAGTCGGAAGCCACAGTCCAATCTAAAAGTTATTCTTAACTCACTTGTACACGTTCATCCTGCCCTATTTCACCACCCACCTCGCTTTGGTTACCTATACGGAATTAAATCGTGTATTTTTTGTTGTTGTTGATTAAGGTCGAGAGTTCGAAGAAACCAAATCTCTGCAACTATAAGAACCCCGAGAGAGATGCAAGTTTGCTATGATAAGTACTGACGAAATGTACAAAGTTTGTTTATACACCTGTAAAAGTGCTTAAGTAGGTCTTGTTACTGTGTGTCGCCGCCAGGAGCACACGGTGACAGGTCAAGTGGGCCCCAACCTGATCCAAGCTAACTTGACCCTTAGGATTGGGATATATTGGAATTGAGGTCACTTTCTTTTGTCCATTGGGGTTTGAGGCCCTTAGGACTTGGGCCCTCTAAGACTGCGGCCCCAATCCCCCAATGGTTGGATTAGGCGAGGATGGGGCCCGTCGGAGTGAGGGCCATGTGACCAACCAACTATGTGTGTGTAATAATAATAATAATAATAATAATAATAATAATAATAATAATAATAATAATTAACGGTTTATTGAAAAAGTTCTGCAGCCCGAAGGCTGAAAATATACATTGGACATAAATGCCTTATTACATACATTAGTGGTTTAACAAAAGCCTTCATCAGAGAAAGGTAAAGGAGCATACAGTAAACATACAGATTAATGTAGGTGTTGAACAGCAAACACCTAGTGTAGTAACTCCCTCCCAGATGGTGTTATGAGGGACCTCACGTGGTGTAGTAATTACCTCACAGATGGTGTTATGAGGGACCTGACGGTGTAGTAATTCCGTCACAGATGGTGTTTTGAGGGACCTCACGTGGTGTAGTAACTCCCTCACAGATGGTGTTATGACGGACCTGACGTGGTGTAGTAATTCCCTCACAGATGGTGTTATGAGGGACCTCACGCGGTGTAGTAATTTCCTCACAGATGGTGTTATGAGGGACCTCACGTGGTGTAGTAATTCCCTCCCAGATGGTGTTATGAGGGACCTCACGTGGTGCAGTAACTCCCTCACAGATGGTATTATGAGGGACCTGACGTGGTGTAGTAATTTCCTACCAGATCGTGTTATGAGGGACCTCACGTAGTGTAGTAACTCCCTCACAGATGGTGTTAGGAGGGACCTCACGTGGTGTAGTAAGTCCCTCACAAATGGTGTTATGAGGGACCTCACGTGGTGTAGTAATTCCCTCACAGATGGTGTTATGAGGGACCTCACGTGGTGTAGTAACTCCCTCACAGGTGGTGTTATGAGGGACCTCACGTGGTGTAGTAATTCCCTCACAGATGGTGTTATGAGGGACCTCACGTGGTGTAGTAACTCCCTCACAGGTGGTGTTATGAGAGACCTGACGTGGTGTAGTAATTCCCTCGCAGATGGTGTTAGGAGGGACCTCACGTGGTGTAGTAACTCCCTCACAGATGGTGTTATGAGGGACCTGACGTGGTGTAGTAGTTCCCTCACAAATGGTGTTATATGAGTGAGGTGTGGTCCCAGGCCTTCCTATCGTAGACGAATTAACACATCGCTGGTTGTTGTTGGGTCTCACGGGCAGTTATCACTGGGTACCTGGGACCTCACTGTGTGAAGGTTAACTTGGGTACGACTCGGCTGTTACTGTTGAGTTGTTCTCACTGACTAAAGCACTGTTCACCACAGTTCACCTCTGTTCAACACTGGTTCCATTCCTTTCCTAAATGAAATAGTAACTTCTGGCGAGAACTTGTTGATATTCCGGTGGGGAGGAGGGGTTCAGGGGAGGGAGTTGGTATGGGCCAACTTAACAGTTGACCTGGCTGCTGCCAGAGCAGCGCCAGGTACGTCTTGACCCTTCAGTGGTCAAGGATGTAGTGTGTGTGTGTGTGTGTGTGTGTGTGTGTGTGTGTGTGTGTGTTATCTCGTTGTTTGTGTTGAGCTCGGAGAGATACAGCTGGGTTAATTGTTGTCGTTCACAGGTACTCTGTGAGTAAGTTACTTTGAGGGTATCTTGTGTGAAGTTGGCTGGTCCCCAGTCCTAATAGGCCTCAACCTGACTTGAAGTACTCTTAACTAGCCTAATGTCTTGGAGCCTCATTTTTCCTAATCACTTAACCCAACCTAACCAAAGCTAACCTTACGTAACCCAACCTAACCAAAGCTAACCTTACGTAACCCAACCTAACCAAAGCTAACCTTACGTAACCCAACCTAACCAAAGCTAACCTTACGTAACCCAACCTAACCAAAGCTAACCTTACGTAACCCAACCTAACCAAAGTGTTAACACTCTTACGCTAACCTTAACCCAACTTAACCCATCCCAACCAAAGCTAACAAAGCTTACGTAACCTAACCAAAGCTAACCTACATAACCCAACCTAACCAAAGCTAACCTACGTAACCCAACCCAACCAAAGCTAACCTCACGTAACCCAACCTTACCAAAGCTAACCTTACGTAACCCAACTTAACCCATCCTAACCAAAGCTAACCTCACGTAACCCAACCTAACCAAAGCTAACCTTACGTAACCCAACCTTACCAAAGCTAACCTTACGTAACCCAACTTAACCCATCCTAACCAAAGCTAACCTCACGTAACCCAACCTTACCAAAGCTAATCTTACGTAACCCAACCTAACCCATCCTAACCAAAGCTAATCTTACGTAACCCATCCTAACCCATCCTAACCAAAGCTAACCTCGTGTAACCCAACCTAACCAAAGCTAACCTCACGTAATACTGATAATGTATACAGCCTTAACAACATCAACCCAGAGAAGTCGACTTGTGAAAGAGACTTAGGGGTACTTGTAAGCCCGGACCTACGGCCTAGAAAACAGTGCGATAATGTTCGAAAAAAGGCAAACAGAGTATTAGGTTTTATATCTAGAAGTGTAAGTAACAAGAGTGCAGAGGTCTTATTGCAACTATACCTTGTGCTAGTCAGGCCGCACCTCGATTATGCGGTTCAGTTCTGGTGCCCTTATTATAGAATGGATATCAATTCACTGGAGTCGGTGCAGCGAAGAATGACAAAATTGATTCCGGGACTTAGAAACCTTCCATATCAGGATAGGTTAAAGAAACTTAACCTGCATTCCCTAGAAAGACGAAGAGTGCGGGGAGATATGATAGAAATATTTAAGTGGGTGAAAGGAATCAATAAAGGGGATATAGATAAAGTTCTTATAATATCCGAGCAGGATAGGACTCGGAGCAACGGATTTAAGTTGGATATGTTTAGGTTTACGAGGGAGATAGGAAGGAACTGGTTCACAAATAGGGTGGTGGACGAGTGGAACAAGCTTAGCAACTGTGTAGTAAGTGCTGGAACGCTGGAAAGTTTCAAAAGGAGGCTAGATAGATTCATGGATGATAGAGAGTGGTTGTAGCTCTCGACAGGAGCTGCCGTGCATAGGCCAACCGGCCTATTGCAGACTCCTTATTTTCTTATGTTCTTATGTAATCCAACCTAATCAAAGCTAACCGCACGTAATCCAACCTAACCAAAGCAAACCTCACGTAATCCAACCTAACCAAAGCTAACCTCATGTAACCCAACCTAACCAAAGCTAACCTCACTTAACCCAACCTTACCAAAGTTAACTTCACATAACCTAACCTAACCAAAGCTAACCTTACGTAACCCAACCTAACCAAAGCTAACCTTACGTAACCCAACCTACCCAATGCTAACCTTATGTAATCCAACCTAACCAAAGCTAACCTCACGTAACCCAACCTTACCAAAGCTAACCTTACGTAACCCAACCTAACCAAAGCTAACTTCACATAACCCAACCTAACCAAAGCTAACTTTACGTAACCTAATCTCTGATAACCCAACTTGACCTGACGTTATCTCCCGGATGCAATCGCAGTATTTTCTGGCTGTACTGGAGACCATCCTCACTCAACTAAAAACCCTTATGGGTATCTTTTGTACTTGTTCCTTGGCTCGTATATGTTGTTAATGTTGCTCTTACACAAAGGTCAGACAAAGGGTTACATCTTGGAATGTTTGTCCACTAGTGTGTATTTAAGTGCACTTCCGTCTATGTTTCTCTAAGTACTGTCTGAATGCTGTTTTTTTTTTACGGGTAACAGCCCACCCGGGCACAGGTCATTGACCCACAACGGGGCCTGGGGGGCGAAAAAATAAGATTAAAAGAAATTATAAATGAGAAAAAGACAGTGATGCCAAAATGTTTGAGTCAGTTAGTGAGAACAGATAATATATTCAGTCCAGTTTCCAATTCTTATACTTTACCGGGTTTAGAAAGTGGTGTGTGCACTCAGGAGACTGCAAGTGCCTTAACATTACCGCTGATGGCTTGATTGATTGATTGTGGTAATTACATCCCTGGAGACGCAAAAGATTAGGTCATATGTTGCTGAAGGCTTGGTAAAGATCACATTACCTATCCTGATGTTTTGTTGATTGACGGTATATTCGCTTTGTTGTCTGGAGGTCAGGTCAATGGACATTATTTTCCTGTCTTATAATAAGTTTAACTATCTCCGCTGAGAGTGAGATGAAACATTAGGTTATTAAGTCATGGGTGAGAAGCAGCTAAAGTCTAGAGTCGCTTGATTCACTTCAAGGAGATATTTTTGTTTACTTGTTCCAATACCAATGTGCGTGTAATATACTGTATAGTCACCTGAAATCCAATATTGATCAAATTAAATGTTTCCTCCAGTAGTGCTCTTCAGTTTGGGGTTGTGGTCGGGTAGACAGATGGGAGGTGTGGGAGTCATTCGTCGTGGCAACATAGGCATGGAATATTAGCATATGCTGATGATGTCGCAATTATTCTCGCAGTGTGCAGGATAGCGTTGGATGGTAATGTTGGAGGGTAGTGTTGGAGGGTAATGTTGGAAGGTAGTGTTGGAGGGTAATGTTGGAAGATAATGTTGGAGGGTAATGTTGGGGGTAATATTGAAGGGTAATGTTGGGGACAGTTTTAGAGGGCAGTGTTGAAGGGAAATGTTGGAGGATAATGTTGGAGGATAATGTTGGAGGGTAATGTTGAAGGGTAATGTTGAAGAGTAGTATTGGAGGGTAATGTTGGAGGGGATCTCGGAGTAGTAGTGGGCCCCAGAGGGACGGCGCATAAGCTCACTGGCATGTGGACACGTCCTGGCGCCTACCAACCATTGCCCTGCTGCCTTGCCGATGAACCTTGGCAGGTATAAGGCTACGGGAGTAAACCCCAAACTAAAAATGTGAGGTGGAGCCCCACATCAGGCAGACATGCTTACAGAGCTCCAACAAGACCCCAACAGCGGTATAGATGGAAGAGGTGACCACCATGGGAACCTAACGACTACACCGGAGGACGAACGCAATGCATGATGGACAGGCTACTAAGGCGAAACCCAACAAACTGGGCTATCGGCAGTCCATTGCAACTCTCTCTCTCCCCAGTCGTTGCAACCCTTTCATCACTGGATCAGGAAAAGGGAGAGCCAAGATGTGTTGTTGCAACCTGCACTCCTGCTTCGCAACATAAATCAACTCGCACGCAGCCATCATCCAGCTAGTAATTAAATCTGATGAGGGCTATGCAAAACTACAAGAAGACCTAAACAAGTTTTTCGAATGGTCTGAAAAATAGCAGATGAAATTCAATGTGGACATATTAATTTAAAGTACTTAGTCTCGGAGATGTAAACAGAGAAACCAAATACCAGATGAACAACGATGTTTTAGAGAAATTCGACTGTGAGAAAGATTTGGGAGTAATGATAAGTAGGAATCTTAAACCAAGTAAACAATGTGTATTTTCTCGAAATAAGGTTAATAAAGTACCTGGGTGCAAACAAAGGAGTGTTAGTTACAAGACTACCGAGGTCAACCGAAAACTATATCTTGCGCTTGTGAGACCTCACTTGGATTACGCAGTTCAATTCTGGGCACCATACTACAGAATGGATATAGAATCCCTAGAAAGAATTCAGAGGAGAATGACGAGACTAATTCCGGGCATTAGGAACCTTTAGTACAGAGACAGGTTAAAGCATCTTAATTTGTACTCCCTGGAGAGACGTAGAGTGAGGGGCGATGTGATCGAGGTGTATAAATGGAAGACGGGGCTGAACAAAGGGGACATTACAAATGTACTCATACTATCCAACCAGGAGCGAACTCGTAACAATGGTTTTAAATTAGACAAATTTACATTTAGGCGCGAAATAGGTAAACACTGGTTTGGAAATTAGAGTAGTGGATGGGTGGAAAAAGTTACCAAACATCATCATTAACTCAAATACGCTGGATAGCTTCAAACACAGGTTGGATGGACATATGGGCGATAGGGGTTGGGTGTAAATGGGACTGCCCAGTATGGGCCAATAGGCCCGCTGCAGTTTCCTCCATTTTTATGTTCTTATGTTCTTAATGAACGAGCCAAGAATTTTGCATGCGAACCTGGCATCTTACACTCTATACTATCACTCATGAAGACAAAGTCTGACACTTTTAGTCCACTTGAAAGGTTAGCTGTGATATCATTAGAATAACAGTAGATGAAATGGCCATTGCGAGTGAATTGAGTTATGACAAAGGTAAGGATATCCTATATAAGCCTCATGAAAAAGTCCAGGTTGTCATGCTAAGCGGACTGGTAGGCAATTGGAAGCAGCCAATTTTTTTTTACTTTGATGTCTCATGTATACAAAATATCTTGCTAACTTTAATAGAAGAGCTTGAGCATGCAGGTTACCCTGTCGTTACAATGGTGCACGACTTAGGGTCCAATAACCCTAGGAAGTGGAAAGAATTTGACATTGATCCCGTGGAAAGAAAGAAAATATATTTAAAATACTCGAGAGCTGATCGGGATATATTTGTGTTTGCAGACGTGCCACATTTGATTAAATTAATTAGGAATAATTTTCTCGATTCACGATTTTACCTAAAGGATGGAAGCTTTATATCTGATTCCTCTATTCGGGAAATGATGACAGCAAGTAAGACAAGAGTATGATCTAGCATACAAACTAAGTGAAATGCATTTAAATGTATAGGGTCAGCAACGACAGCGGGTTAAATATGCAGCCCAATTTTTGTAAAAAACTTGCTCTAGCTCACTGAAATATCTTGGAGAAAGAGGACGACTGGAGAGTAGAAATTGGAAGGAAACTGCTGACTTTATAAATCTGGTTGACGAATGGTTTGACATTAATTCTTCTCATAAGTTTGGTGAAAAACAATCACTCAATGCATTTGGAATTAATTTATGTGACCAAGTAATATTCTGCATAGAATGATTGAAGTAGTGACAACAATGAGGGTAAAAAACTCGCTGTTGAAAGGCCTTTACAAGTTTCAGAAAGGGGTAATATTATCATCTCAGTCTCTTAAAGGGTTGTACAAAATGTTCCACAAGTCTTTTAATCTTGAATTCATTCTAACTAGAAAACTAAATCAAGATTGTCTGGAGCATTTGTTTGGGTACATAAGACAGATGCAAGGAACCTACTACCATCCAAATGCTGTGAATTTTAAATTCAGGCTCAAAAAGTTACTCCCGGGAAAAGACGTTTCACTAATTTCTGATAAATCTAACACAACTGTTGATAATTTTGACTGCTTGTCAAGAAATATTGTTCTTAGACAAACAAATGATAAAAGTACACCTTTCAATGACAGAGAGCTGGTAGTAGAACTCTATATAACCAATCAATGTTTCAAAGACTTGGATATTGACAATGAAGTAGAAAAAATGTTAAGTGATGAGTTTAATGAAAACCTAGGAGAGTGTATAAACCCTGACAAAAATGGCGGTAAAGCAATAGATTTAGTCATAGAAGAGGAAGCTCTTAGGTACAGTCACCCAAAAAAAGTCCTGTCGCGAACCATGAACCCCGAGATTCAGACTCTTGAATCCGAAGCATTTATGGACAGAATAATGTATCACTGTCTACTGCTTCGGGTTCACGAGTCTGAATCGTGGTTCGCGACAGGACTTTTTTGGGTGACTGTACATTGGTGGCTATATTATAAGAAGGTTTTGTGTAAAATACCCTCACTTAGGCCAGAAAGTCACTGAGTGCACATCCATGACCAAAACATGGACAGAAGAAATAAACAGAGGTGAACTGTATGTTCCTTCTAACACTATTTTCTCAGTTAACCATTACGGGAGACGTATTTAAGGCTGTACATGGGGACAGTCATGAACTGGCCCTTTAACCGTTGATTCTTGATGAGTTACTGGGGCTGGAACATGTAAAAGTATAAAGGGTTTTAGTAGCAAAACCCAACTGTCTTTCTTTTATTTATTAAGAAAATATATTATATACAGTTCCAATTGTATATCACCGTAACTTAATCACTGTAGCTATGAGTGTTAAATGAGGACGGAGGCTATGTTAAATAGCTCTTCTAAAATACGTCCTGTTGTTGTGAGGGGTTGAGTAAGAGTGCCTGTAATACCTGTCGAGGGAGAACGGTAATATATCCGTCGTCCTCCCTCGAGGGAAGACGGAACCATCCACGATGGCTCTCAATAACGTCTTCCTCCAGTCAAGGATATCAAACTACTGCCTGCAAGAGGTGGCCAGAGAGCCGGCTACTTAATGACTTAGCAAGTGGAAAGTTACAGAGGGTGATAGAGTATATAAGTCTAATGTAATTAACTGTTTCAAAACATTGCGATAATGTTCGAAATAAGGCAAACAGAGTATTAGGTTTTATATCTAGAAGTGTAAATAATAAGAGGGCAGAGGTCATAGTGCAATTACATCTTGCGCTAGTCAGGCCGCACCTCGATATTGCCGTTCAGTTCTGGTGCCCTTATTCTAGAATGGACATAAATTCACTGGAGTCGATGCAGCGAAGAATGACGAAAATGATTCCAGGGCTTAGAAACCTTCCATATCTAGATAGATTAAAAAAAAGCTAAACTTGCATTCCCTAGAGAGACGAAGAGTGCGGGGAGATATGATAGAAGTATTTAAGTGGGTGAAAGGAATCAATAAAGGAGATATAGATAAAGTTTCTTATAATATCCGAGCAGGATAGGACTTGTGGCAACGGATTTAGTTGGATAAGTTTAGGTTTAGGAGGGAGATAGGAAGGAACTGGTTCACAAATAGGGTGGTGGACGAGTGGAACAAGCTTAGCATCTTTATAGTAAGTGCTGGGGTGCTGGAAAGTTTTAAAATAAGGCTAGATAGATTCATGGATGATAGAGAGTGGTTGTAACTCTCGACAAGAGCTGCCATGCATAGGCCAACCGGCCTATTGCAGGCTCCTTATTTTCTTGTTCTTTTTGTAAAACAATTATGTCTGAGATAGAGAGTTGATGTACCCATGATGTTTTATTCTTCTTTGCTAAAATATCTGTGTTCCTTAGAATTCGGAAACTGAACAGTAGTATTAGGATAAATAAGAAAACAAGTAAGAATTGCAGAAGTGAAAATAGAAAATTTATGAAAATATCAAAATGATAGTAGGAAAACCAGATTGCCTTGGGTTACAGTTGATGTAAATCATGTGTTATTTATTTATAAACCTGTGTGTGTAAATAAAATATAAGTTATCATGATATATATTTATTCCCCTTTTAGATACACACTAATACAGAAACATTTCAGAGGAGGCAGCTATGAACTCAAGTGCACAGATAAATTGCACTGAAATAAGCGTATTAGTTCAGGAAATTAGTAAGAATACTCAAATAATACCAACTGTCCTTTCCTCCACAATGAAGGGACGAAAGTGGCCAGACCCTTTATGA
>NW_024732238.1:8896959-8919459 GCF_018991925.1 Homarus americanus | reverse complement strand
CCCTCCCCCACCCTTTGTTCTTCAACATTGTACAGTTGACACCCATTACCTCCTGCTGGGGGAGTTTGATGGTCATGACACTCGACTCTTATCCGGGATAATGTGGTGGCAATGAGGTCTTGTCCAGGATTATGTGGTGGCACTGAGGTCTTGTCCAGGATTATGTGGTGGCAATGAGGTCTTGTCCAGGATTATGTGGTGGCACCGAAGTCTTGTTCAGGATTATGTGGTGGCACTGAGGTCTTGTCCAGGATTATGTAGTGGCACTGAGGTCTTGTTCAGGATTATGTGGTGGCACCGAAGTCTTGTTCAGGATTATGTGGTGGCACTGAGGTCTTGTCCAGGATTATGTGGTGGCAATGAGGTCTTGTCCAGGATTATGTGGTGGCACTGAGGTGTTGTTCAGGATTATGTGTTGGCACTGAGGTCTTATCCAGGATTATGTGGTGGCACTGAGGTCTTGCCCAGGATTATGTGGTGGCAACTGAGGTCTTGCCCAGGATTATGTGGGTGGCACTGGAGGTCTTGTTCAGGATTATGTGGTGGCACTGAGGTCTTGTTCAGGATTTTGTGGTGGCACCAAGTCTTGTTCAGGTTATGTGGTGGCACTGAGGTCTTGTTCAGGATTGTGGTGGCACTGAGGTCTTGCCCAGGATTATGTGGTGGCACTGAGGTCTTGTTCAGGATTATGTGTTGGCACTGAGGTCTTGTTCAGGATTATGTGGTGGCACTGAGGTCTTATCCAGGATTATGTGGTGGCACTGAGGTGTTGTTCAGGGTTATGTGGTGGCACTGAGGTCTTGTTCAGGATTATGTGGTGGCACTGAGGTCTTGCCCAGGATTATGTGGTGGCACTGGGGTCTTGTTCAGGATTATTTGGTGGCACCAGTCTTGTTCAGGTTATGTGGTGGCACTGAGGTCTTGTTCAGGATTATGTGGTGGCACTGAGGTTTATCCAGGATTATGTGGTGGCACTGAGGTCTTGCCCAGGATTATGTGGTGGCACTGAGGTCTTGTTCAGGATTATTTGGTGACACCGAAGTCTTGTTCAGGGTGTGGTGGCACCGAGTCTTGTTCAGGATTTTGGTGGCACTGAGGTCTTGTCCAGGATTATGTGGTGGCAATGAGGTCTTGTCCAGGATTATGTGGTGGCACCGAAGTCTTGTTCAGGATTATGTGGTGGCACTGAGGTCTTGTCCAGGATTATGTAGTGGCACTGAGGTCTTGTTCAGGATTATGTGGTGGCACCGGAGTCTTGTTCAGATTATGTGGTGGCACTGAGGTCTTGTCCACGATTATGTGGTGGCACTGAGGTCTTGTCCAGGATTATGTGGTGTCACTGAGGTCTTGTTCAGGATTATTTGATGGCACCGAAGTCTTGTTCAGGGTTATGTGTGGCACTGAGGTCTTGTCCAGGATTATGTGGTGGCACTGAGGTCTTGTCCAGGATTATGTGGTGGCACCGAAGTCTTGTTCAGGATTATGTGGTGGCACTGAGGTCTTGTCCAGGTTATGTGGTGGCACCAGAAGTCTTGTTCAGGATTATGTGGTGGCACTGAGGTCTTGTCCAGGATTATGTGGTGGCAATGAGGTCTTGTCAGGATTATGTGGTGGCACCGAAGTCTTGTTCAGGATTATGTGGTGGCACTGAGGTCTTGTCAGGATTATGTGGTGGCACTGAGGTCTTGTTCAGGGTTATGTGGTGGCACCAGTCTTGTTCAGGATTATGTGGTGGCACGAGGTCTTGTTCAGGATTATGTGGTGGCACTGGGGTCTTATCAGGATTATGTGGTGGCACTGAGGTCTTGCTCAGGATTATGTGGTGGCACTGAGGTCTTGTTCAGGATTATGTGGTGGCACCGAAGTCTTGTTCAGGATTATGTGGTGGCACTGAGGTCTTGTCAGGATTATGTAGTGGCACTGAGGTCTCTGTTCAGGATTATGTGGTGGCACCGAAGTCTTGTTCAGGATTATGTGGTGGCACTGGGGTCTTGTCCACGATTATGTGGTGGCACTGAGGTCTTGTCCAGGATTATGTGGTGGTCACTGAGGTCTTGTTCAGGATTATTGATGCACCGAAGTCTTGTTCAGGGTTATGTGGTGGCACCGGAAGTCTTGTTCAGGATTATGTGGTGGCACTGAGGTCTTGTCCAGGATTATGTGGTGGCTGAGGTCTTGTCAGGATTATGTGGTGGCACCGAAGTCTTGTTCAGGATTATGTGGTGGCACTGAGGTCTTGGGATTATGTGGTGGCACCGAGAGTCTTGTTCAGGATTATGTGGTGGCACTGAGGTCTTGTCCAGGATTATGTGGTGGCAATGAGGTCTTGTCCAGGATTATGTGGTGGCACCGAAGTCTTGTTCAGGATTATGTGGGTGGGACTGAGGTCTTGTCCAGGATTATGTGGTGGCACTGAGGTCTTGTTCAGGGTTATGTGGTGGCACCAGTCTTGTTCAGGATTATGTGGTGGCACTGAGGTCTTGTTCAGGATTATGTGGTGGCACTGAGGTCTTATCCAGGATTATGTGGTGGCACCGGAGTCTGTTCAGGATTATGTGGTGGGACTGAGGTCTTGTCCAGGATTATGTGGTGGCACTGGTCTTGTTCAGGGTTATGTGGTGGCACCGAAGTCTTGTTCAGGATTATGTGGTGGCACTGAGGTCTTGTTCAGGATTATGTGGTGGCACTGGGGTCTTATCAGGATTATGTGGTGGCACTGAGGTCTTGCCCAGGATTATGTGGTGGCACTGAGGTCTTGTTCAGGATTATGTGGTGGCACCGAAGTCTTGTTCAGGGTTAGCGGTGGCACCGAAGTCTTGTTCAGGATTATGTGGTGGCACTGAGGTCTTGTCCAGGATTATGTGGGTGGCAATGAGGTCTTGTCCACGATTATGTGGTGGCACTGAAGTCTTGTCCAGGTTATGTGGGCTGCGGTCTGTTCAGGTTATGTGTTGTCACCGAAGTCTTCTTCAGGGTTATGTGGTGGCACCGAAGTCTTGTTCAGGATTGTGGTGGCACTGAGGTCTTGTCCAGGATTATGTGGTGGCAATGAGGTCTTGTCCACGATTGTGTGGTGGCACTGGAGTCTTGTCAGGATTACGTGGTGGCACTGAGGTCTTGTCAGCGTACGTGGTGGCACCGAGTCTTGTTCAGGATTTGTGGTGGCACCGAAGTCTTGTTCAGGATTACGTGGTGGCACTGAGGTCTTGTTCAGGATTACGTGGTGGCACTGAGGTCTTGTCCAGCATTACGTGGTGGCACTGAGGTTCTGTTCAGGATTATGTGGTGGCACCGAAGTCTTGTTCAGGATTATGTGGTGGCACAAGTCTTGTCAGGATTACGTGGTGACTGAGGTCTTGTCCAGCATTACGTGGTGGCACCGAAGTCTTGTTCAGGATTATGTGGTGGCACCGAAGTCTTGTCAAGTGCGTGTGGCACTGAGGTCTTGTTCAGGATTATGTGGTGGCACTGAGGTCTTGTTCAGGATTATGTGGTGGCACTGAGGTCTTGTCCAGCATTACGTGGTGGCACTGAGGTCTTGTTCAGGATTATGTGGTGGCACTGAGGGTCTTGTTCAGGATTATGTGGGTGGCACTAGGGTCTTGTCCATGATTTGGTGGCACTTAGGTCTTGTCAGGATTATGTGGTGTCACTGAGGTCTTGTCCAGGATATGTGGTGTCACTGAGGTCTTGTGGATTATGTGTCACTGAGGGTCTTGTTCAGGATTATGTGGTGGCACCGAAGTCTTGTTTAGGATATGTGGTGGCACTGGGGTCTTGTCCAGGATTATGTGGTGGCACTGAGGTCTTGTCCATGATTATGGTGGCACTGAGGTCTTGTCCAGGATTGTGGTGTCACTGAGGTCTTGTCCAGGATTATGTGGTGAGGTCTTGTCCAGATTATGTGGTGTCACTGAGGTCTTGTTCAGGATTATGGTGGCTCTGAGGTCTTGTCAACATTACGTGGTGGCACTGAGGTCTTGTCCATGATTGTGGTGGCACCGAAGTCTTGTTCAGGATACGTGGTGGCACTAGGTCTTGTCCATGATTGTGGTGGCACAGTCTTGTTCAGGATTATGTGGGTGGCATAAGGTCTTGTCCATGATTGTGGTGGCACCGAAGTCTTGTTCAGGATTATGGTGGCACTGGAGGTCCCAGCATTACGTGGTGGCACTTGAGGTCTTGTTCAGGATTATGTGGTGGCACTGAGGTCTTGTCCAGCATTACGCTGTGATACTGAACAATTTTCCAGTTATTTATAATTTGAAACTTGTGGAGTTTCTTTCTACGTAATCTTAGCTCAAACATTTCCATTAAGAGTGTGCACGGAGATTAGGTTAGCTTTATGCTGACAACAATATTTTGATGTTAATATGGAAATAAGCTTGATGAGTTTGTAGGGCTAACTATGGTTGAATTGACTTACTGTGTACCATTGTTTGTCTCTCTCTCTTTCTCTCTCTCTCTCTCTCTCTCTCTCTCTCTCTCTCTCTCTCTCTCTCTCTCTCTCTCTCCAATACATGCTGAATCAGTATGAACTTGATGAGGGTTATTCTAAACAAACATCTATCTATCGTTAATTATTTATTTATACATTAGTCTAGTTTGGTTATCGTGAAATTGAAGATTTTTTATATTGCCCCAGAGACTAGTTTATGCACTTCCCATTACATCCTGTGCAAGGTGAAGCGCAGAAGTGTTTACAGTGTCCATCTGGGAAGCAAGCGTAGTTCATGCTTGCCTTTATGACTCGTGCATTAAGGGCGTAAAGGCCTGAAGGGTCATGGGTTTTTGTCAGCAAGTTACATAAAGTGACAGAATGATGAGTGTGTGGAAAATTCCCAGTACAATTTACCTGTTTATGGCAACGTGTGGGAGGTCCCTAATAATGTCAAGTGCCAGGCCTGTCACTAGGAGGAGGATGTTTGGTCAGGGTGGGAAGAGGTGTTGGTAACGGCTGGGGACCTGTAGGAGAGGTCATAGGGCAAGTGAGGATGTGGTGAGAGAGGTGTGAGAGTTGGGTTGACCACAAGTTTACAAACAGTTTGGCCAGGCTCAGGGTTGCAATGTACTAGGCATGGCAGTATAGTAGGGTTGGAGGTGATATGGTGTGGTGGGACAGGTACAGTAGGGGTGGAGGGAGGCACATAGGCATTGACAATATTGAGGACATACCGTTTAGTGTGATTGTGATGGTGTGCGTCGACAAGCCGGTGGGGTACGGGTAGCCAGGGGTGGTGTCCTCAGGTCAATAGGTAGCCCTGGTGTTCAGTTAGGTTATGGTATATTTCAAGTAGGTTAGGTTGTTAGTTTATGTTATGTTGGTCATATTAGGTTTGGTTAGTTATGTTATGTTAGGTTAAGTTATGTTAGGTTAGTTAGGTTATTTGGGTTAGGTTGGTTGTTATGTTATGTTTTTTATGTTATGTTAGGTTAAGTTATGTTAGGTTAGGTTAGGTTAGGTTAGGTTAGGTTAGGTTAGGTTAGGTTAGGTTAGTTTGGGTTGTTGGGTTATTTTATGTTATGTTGGTAGTTATGTTATGTTGATGTTAGGTTAAGTTATGTTATGTTATGTTGGGTTTTGTTATGTTATGTTATGTTAGGTTATGTTATGTTATGTTATGTTAGGTTGGTTATGTTATGTTATGTTATGTTAGGTGGTATGTTAGGTTAGGTTAGGTTAGGTTAGGTTAGGTTAGGTTAGGTTAGGTTAGGTTAGGTTGGGTTAGTTTAGGTTGTTAGGTTATTTTATGTTATGTTAGGTTAAGTTATGTTATGTTATGTTAGGTTAGTTATGTTTATGTTATGTTAGGTTAGTTATGTTATGTTATGTTATGTTAGGTTAGTTATGTTAGGTTAGGTTAGTTTATGTTATGTTGGTTTATGTTATGTTAGGTTGGTTATGTTATGTTAGGTTGGTTATGTTGGGTTAGGTTAGGTTGGTTAGGTTAGGTTAGGTTAGGTTAGGTTAGGTTAGTTTAGGTTGTTAGGTTTTTATGTTATGTTGGGTTAAGTTATGTTATGTTATGTTAGGTTAAGTTATGTTATGTTATGTTATGTTAGGTTAGTTATGTTAGGTTAGGTTGGTTTATGTTATGTTGGTTTATGTTATGTTAGGTTGGTTATGTTATGTTGGGTTGTTATGTTTAAGGTTGGGTTAGGTTAGGTTGGGTTAGTTTAGGTTGTTAGGTTATTTTATGTTATGTTAGGTTAGTTTGTTATGTTATGTTGGGTTGTTATGTTATGTTATGTTAGGTTAGTTAGTTTAGGTTGTTAGGTTATTTTATGTTATGTTAGGTTAGTTTATGTTGTTAGGTTATTTTATGTTATTTTAGGTTAGTTTATGTTATGTAGGTTAGTTTATGTTATTTTAGGTTATTTTATGTTATTTTGGGTTATTTTATATTGTTGGGTTATTTTATGTTATTTTAGGTTAGTTTATGTTATGTAGGTTAGTTTATGTTATTTTAGGTTATTTTATGTTATTTTAGGTTATTCTATGTTATTTTAGGTTAGTTTATGTTATGTTTGGTTAGTGTATTTTATGTTATAATTGGTTAGGCTAGGTTGGGTTAGTGTATGTTTATTTGTAATATTAAATTTTGAACCTAATCCCTTTACAATATGGTGTGTGTGTGTGTGTGTGTGTGTGTGTGTGTGTGTGTGTGTGTGTCAAGTTAACCAGGACATTTGTATAAATTTTAGTTGGCGCATGGATTTTCAGCCTAAGGACAGTACGCGGCTGTTGCTATAGCCAGATGAACGTGTGGCTGTAGAGCAGGAAGGTATGGCAATAAGGAGGTTAGGAGGTCAGAGTGTAGAATATTTTATTTCCGTGTTACAAATTAAATCAAACAACTGATCGATTGGTGATGTAGAGTCACTAAGCTTACCGCCATATTGAGTCAGTAGGTGTAGTGGTGTGTTGAGTCAGTAGGTGTAGTCGTGTGTTGGGTCAGTAGGTGTGTGTTGAGTCAGTAGGTGTAGTGGTGTGTTGAGTCAGGTGTAGTGGTGTGTTGGGTCAGTACGTAGTGGTGTGTTGGGTCAGGTAGTGGTGTGTTGGGTCAGGTGTAGTGGTGTGTTGAGTCAGTAGGTGTAGTGTGTTGGGCCGTAGGTAGTGGTGTGTTGAGTCAGTAGGTGTAGTGGTGTGTTGGGTCAGTTGGTGGTGGTGTGTTGGGTCAGGTGTAGTGGTGTGTTGGGTCAGTAGGTGTAGTGGTGTGTTGTCAGTAGGTGTAGTGGTGTGTTGGGTCAGTAGGTGTAGTGGTGTGTTGGGTCAGTAGGTGTAGTGGTGTGTTGAGTCAGTAGGTGTAGTGGTGTGTTGGGTCAGTAGGTGTAGTGGTGTGTTGAGTCAGTAGGTGTAGTGGTGTGTTGGGTCAGTAGGTGTAGTGGTGTGTTGGGCGTAGGTGTAGTGGTGTGTTGGCAGTAGGTGTAGTGGTGTGTTGAGTCAGTAGTGTAGTGGTGTGTTGCAGGGTAGTGGTGTGTTGGGTCAGTAGGTGTAGTGGTGTGTTGAGTCAGTAGGTGTAGTGTGTGTTGGGTCAGTAGGTGTAGGTGTGTTGTCAGTAGGTGTAGGTGTGTTGGGTCGTAGGGTGTAGTGGTGTGTTGGGTCAGGTGTAGTGGTGTGTTGGAGTCAGTAGGTGTAGTGGTGTTGTCAGGTGTAGGGTGTGTTGGGTCAGTAGGTGTAGTGGTGTGTTGTCAGTAGGTGTAGTGGTGTGTTGAGTCAGTAGGTAGTGGTGTGTTGGGTCAGTAGGTGTAGTGGTGTGTGTTGGGTCAGTAGGTGTAGTGGTGTGTTGGTCAGTAGGTGTAGTGGTGTGTTGGGTCAGGTGGTGGTGTTAGGTGTAGTGTGTTGGGTCAGTAGGGTGTAGTGGGGTTGAGTCAGTAGGTGTAGTGGTGTGTTGGGTCAGTAGGGTGTAGTGGTGTGTTGAGTCAGTAGGTGTAGTGGTGTGTCAGTAGGTGTAGTGTGTGTTGGGTCAGTAGGTGTAGTGGTGTTGAGTCAGTAGGTGTAGTGGTGTGTTGAGTCAGTAGTGTAGTGGTGTGTTGTGTTGAGTCGTAGTGGTGTGTTGGGTCAGGTGTAGTGGTGTGTTGAGTAGTTGGTGTAGTTCTCTCTCCACCCCTCTCCCTCCCCTACTGACCCCTCTCCTCTGACCCCTCTCCCTACTGATCCCTCTCCTCTCCCTACTGTCCCTCTCCCCCTCCCTGCTCACCCCCCCTCTTCCCTCCTACTGACCCCCTCTACCTCCCTACTACCCCCTCTACCCCCTCCCCTAGCCTCCCCTCCCCTGATCCCCTCCTCCCTGACCCTCTCCTCCTCCCTACTGACCCCCTCTCCTCCTCCCTGCAGCCCTCTCCTCCCCTCTACCCCTCCCTACTGACCTCCTCCTCCCCCTCCCCCCTGACCCATCCCTCCTCCCCTACTGACCCCCCTCTCCTCCTCCCTACTGACCCCTCTCCTCCTCCCCTACCCCAGCCCCCTCTCCCCCTCCCCTATGACCCCTCTCCCCCTCCCCTGACCTCTACCCCTCCCCTACTGACCCCCTCTCCCCCTCCCTGACCCCCTCCCCCTCCCTCCCCAGCCCCTCTCCCCCTCCCTCCTGCCCCCTCTCCCCTCCCCTACATCTCTCCCCTCCCTACTGACCCCTCTCCTCCTCCTCCTGACCCCTCTCTCCCCCTCCCCTACCGAGCCCCCTCTCCCCCACCCCCCAGCCCCTCCTCCTCCCTGCAGCCCCCTCTCCCCTCCCTCCTGACCCCCCTCTCTCCCTCCCCTGACCCCCCTCTCCTCCTCCCTACCCCAGCCCCTCCCCCTCCCCTACTGACCCCTCTCCCCCTCCCCTACCCCACCCCTCCCCCTCCCTCCTGACCCCCTCTCCCCCTCCCTCCTGACCCCCCTCTCCCCTCCCTACTGCCCCTCTCCTCCTCCCTCCTGACCCCCTCTCCCCCTCCCTACCGACCCCTATATCCCTCCAAATGATGTCATGTTCGAGAAAATAACAGGAGGAATGGTGTGGAAAAAATCACTGAAGACACAGGGAGGGGCCGGCCCTTCAGGCCATGATGCTGGCGGATGGAGAGTCATCCTCACCACTAACAAGTTTGACGACGCAGCAAGTGATCTTTGCAATGCCACAGTCGAACTTGCAAGAAGGCTAGTAACCGCTTGTTGCCATCACCTACAAGCTCTGACGGCCTGCCGCCTCATGCCCTTGCATAAAAATCCAGGATGTAGGCCCATAGGGGTGGGGGTAGTGCCGAGGGTAGCCACAGTATGTACTGGCCACCAGGCTGCGGGTGAAGCTGCCATCCAGCCATGAGAAAGATATTTGTGCAGTGTGATTGTGAGGCAGTGCCCCTGGTTGACGCTTCCAATGCATTCAACATAATCAACCACAAGGCAACACTGCACAACATCAATATCAAGTGTCTAAGCTTTGCAATGTAAGTTGAAAACACCTATAGGTACATGAACCCATCAGACATCTATATAACAAGCTTCAAGGCCCAAAGAGGTTATACCACTATACAGTCAACTGAAAGAACAACGCAGGGGGGGACTCTGTCGCCACGGCAATGTATGCAATATGCCTATCAGTGCTCCAACATACATTAAAATTTGAAACAACCAAGGTCAAGCAAGTGGCATATGTTGATGACCTTACAGGAGCAGGAAAAGTGGAGGACATAAAATAATGGTGGAACCTGGCAACATCATGTGGTCCACAAAGAGGGTACCACCCAAATGCCATCAAGCCCTTACCTCACTGTGAAGCCAGAACACTATGAATGGGCAATTGTGGTGTTCGACGGAAGTGAGGTCAAACTAACTAAGGACGGCCAAAGACACCTACAGTAGGTGCAGTGATCAGCACGAATGACTTCAAGACCGAGAACGTAACGAGAAAGGTAAATGAGTGGGTGAAGGAACGCCAAGCTCAGTCTGATATTGCTAAAACGGAGCTTCATTAGGCGTTTGCAGCAATCAACCATGGAGTCGAGCATCGCAGGAATTACCTGATGCGCACTATCCCTGATATCGGACCCCTCCTTCACCCTGTGGAAGAAGCCATCAGGGTCGTTTTTACTCCAACACTAGTGAAACAATTTCACTTACACTTAATTCCACATAGACTGGGAGGAATGGAAATGACCAATTCGAAGAAGATTGCTGCCACCGAACATCAGAACTCAATCAAGGTCACGGCAGCCCTCACTGAGCTTTAGTAGCTTAAATTGCAACAAGTGAGGTGAACACCAACGAATTAAACAAGATTCGACGGTCCATCACGACAGAACAACAGCACACCCAATGTGATAAACTGCTGCTACTGATGCAACAATTGCCAGAGGCCTTGAAAAAACAAGTAGGTGGGTGCCTCGAGCTGGCTAACAACATTACTGATGAGGACAAAAGGTTTCAGCCTTAATAAACAGGAATTCACAGATGCTATTGCTCTAAGGTACGGTAGGCTAGTGAAAGGTTTGCCCTCCCAATGCGTGTGTGGCGCATCCTACGACACTGACTACGCCATGGTGTGTAAGAAAGGGGGCTTCATATGCATGTGGCATGGCGCAGTAAGGGATCTCACAGCAAATCTACTGAAGGAAATCTGCCACGACGTCACGGTGGAACCGACCCTCCTTCCACTGGACGGTGAGAATCTCAATCACAGGATTTCCAACACTTCCAACGAAGCCCGTGTGGACGTCACCGCTCGAGGATTCTGGACGTGGGGATAGCGAGCATTTTTTCACGTCAGGATATTTGACCCTATGACTGCATATCACCGTGACCTGACTCGAGGCTGCACACAAGAGGAAAGAGAACGACAAGTACAGGGCGTATTCAGAATTCAAAATGTGCATCAATGCAGTTTCACTTCTCTGGTGTTCACATCCTCTGGCAGGTCGGGACCAAATTCAATATGCTTATATGCAAGACTGGCCGAGGTGTTATCTGAACAGAAGAAGAAGCCCAGAAACCACGTTGCAGCCTGATTGAGATGTCGACTTTGCTTTTCTTTGCCTAAATCTGCATTGCTTTGCCTCAGGGGAATGAGATCTTCATCCCCAAAGCCAACAACAGTTGCAAATATTGACTATACTGAATGTTAAAAAGATCTGCGGCTTAACTAAATCAGCACAGCTAGTGTAGCTACTTTTGTATTAACATATTTAATATTAAGATAATAAAATGGCGCCAAAGATGTGGTTATTGGGGGAGTCTGGAGGCCACGTTAAAAAAAAAGCAGCAGCAGCCGCAGCATCATCATCACCTTTATTATTATGATTTGTCACATGTTTGAAGATGGTGCCTGAGAGCCTTATCGATGCAGGTGAGAGGTTAAGTCGACTTACCTGTAAATCCGGAAAAAGAGAAAACAGAGGAAAAAATGTTTGTTTGTGCCTCTAAGTAAGTGACGGATACCCCCTCGCAGCCATTCATCCTCACCTCACCTCCTAGCTCTTCCCCCCCTTTTCCACCCCTTCCCCCTCCAAAGCCTCCACCCCTTCCCACAAATCCTCTTCCCCCTCCAAGCCCTCCACCCCCTTCCCCCTCCAAACCCCCCGCCCCCTTCCCTCTCTCTGACCAACGCCTGTAACTTACCTGTAACATAACTTCTTACCCCCCAAAATTCCGAGATTTACGATGAAAAGCAGGGTTGTGGTCCGGGGATTAGATTGCCCAGCATTCAGCTTCGCAGTTATCCAACCAACAGACTGGCACCATGTAAAACTGTTTCCTTTGGCTGAAACAATATGTGGGTGATGATAGGATTTACGTTACAACACACAGTAATGTCGTTATCGGCGGTGCAAGATTACTCAGCCAGGCTGTGAGTTGGTTATTTTGCTTAAAAAATGAAAACTGTAACACACAACATGTTGCTGTTTCAAGATGCCGTGTCGAGTAACGCCTACCTCCAGTCCACTCCCACACTGACACCCACACCTGGTGGAGATGAAGCACAAAATATTCGAGACCCGACGGGCGACGCACTGCTTACACGGAGCAGCCGGAGCGGGAATTAATACAACGGCTTGATGGCCTGGAATCAATATATGGATGGTCCGCTGTTATATTTACCTGACTGCTGCTGCTGCTGCTTGTCTTTAGGAATTTTCCACCATCTCACTGCTGGCACTACCAAAGTCTAATTTTACCAAGTCAACCCAAGCGCAGGGAGGACTCGTATATTATCCTGGGTGACACCACCCTACTGTATTAGAAGATATTCTTGCCATCTATCCGGATTTTCTCCTCCCCTAGCACACTATCTTTCAGTTAGCCACTTGAACTTCTCATGTAATCATTATTTTAATGATATTCTTATTAAAAAAATATTAGTTATTATTAATCATCTTCCTCTCTTTGTTATTATTATTTATACTCCTTTGATTTTGCTGCCAGTATCTGTGTAAAGGCAATTAAGTAATCATAGTCATGTAGGCTAGCTGTTTACTGGGGGTGCGGGGGGGGGGGGGCAAAAGGAACATAAGGAATTAAATAAAACAGTTAAAGAAAATAATACAAAATTAATAATTATAATTATCATAATTCTCTCTCCCCCCCAAGCTGTTACAATAAATCAGTTAATACAAGTATACAGTATATGTGTAGAGGTTTTCAAATTATCAAATGGCCACTAGATATATTACAGATGACAAGGCTATATAACAGTATCAAGCAACAAATAAGTACTTGTCTCTCCACATCTGGTTTCCTGGCTGAATATTAGACTTTAGGAAATTTAAATTTAAACCTGTCAGCGGCTCTCAAGTATTGCCCTTCCTCCTGTTGCACCCTATATATTTGCTGCATGTACAAGAAAATCCACTTTTTTCAATGTTTTTCATCATTTGGAAATCGATGAAATATCAAACTTTTATCATGTAGTCTGTAATTTGATATACATTCAGGTATGGCACACTTAACAGACCTTCACACCACAACGGCCAGCTGGTAACTGAGCCTCTTGAGGTCCCACCTAGGACTACCCCCCTCCCAAGGGCCGCTGACCAAAAGACGTCATGCGCGGAGAAGGAGGAATTTTCGACTCGAAGTGGGTTGACTTGGTAGAACTAGACTTTGGGCACTACCTTCATCCTAACCTAACGTCTCCTATCGTAACACACGGTAAATGTAGGGTCCAATGCTAAGAAAATTTTACTTAATTCAATTGAACTATTAGGAATTGGGCTTAGTCTTATGGGCCTCAATCAGAATGAACCCTTTTCGTAAATTTTAGGATACGTTGGGGTCAAGTTGAACTGGGTCTCATGTGACCTATAGTTGTTGGTTTCATTTCTGCCGTTGTTGTAGTGTTTCCCTGTTAGTGTACGAGTATCTTGCCTTGCCAGTTGGCACCTGCTGCTGCCGGGGTGTTATTTATCCATCATTTCTCCATTTAAGTTCATTATCCTTTAACCATGTTTACCCAGAGGCGTGTTGTCCTCACCATGCTGACGTGTGATGATGATGATGATGATGATGATGATGTTTAACTTTCCCCCCCGAGCTATAAGTTGAGTCTCCATGCGACGTTTATCATGATATTACATAGGCACTTTGATTTTGCGGTCACTAAGTCCAAGTCTTACGTGATTTTGAGGACTCCTTTTAATTGTTTGAAGATCTAGTTAACACAGTGTGTCTGCCTCCGTCGCCATTACTTCCACACTGGAAGTTATCATATCAAATAGCCTCATTTTAAGGACTTTGGTGCTGATTAGCCTTATGATTGAAAATGGGTTCCAAAGTCCTCACGACCCCTGAGATGCACTGTTGATGCAGCACTTACTAATGTGTATACTGAGCTTTCAGCGTGCCCGGCACTGCACTTGACGACCTTTACTTCCCCAGCTGTAAGTTTAGGTAGCCATTTGCAGCTAGTTGGACTGGGGATGCTCCGGTATTGATCCAGAGACCATTTTTTAAAAGGGGAGGGCAGGACCTTGTGTATTTTTGGTTTCCTTAACAGCTCATCTTCAGAGGCAACTGAATTTATAGGGACAGAGAGGCTCATATACATTGGGTGACCTGACATAACGTCAGGTCAGGTCAATAACATGGACTCCACGATTCCACACACCACCTTCACCGCAAACAAAAGAAGAGCTTATAAAAAATGGGTAACATAACTACAGGTCAGGTCAAAAACATGAGACCCATTAATCATCTAACCCACATCCTGACCTTGAGTGTAAGTCACCGTAAGCTCCTGAGCCTCGTGCTCATGTGGAGCCGTGTAACCAGTGGTGTTCCCCAGGGGTCAGTACTAGGCCCACTCTTGTTCATAATCTACATAAACGATCCAGATACTGGGATCAGCATAAGCAAGTTTGCGGATGACACCAAAATAGGGCGGCAGATTAATTCAGGGCAGGATGCAAATGCATTACAGGAGGATCTAAATAAACTGCAGGGGTGGTCTGAAATATGGCAAATGAAATTCAACACCAGCAAGTGCAGCGTACTTAATATTGGAAGAACAAATACTGTCAATGTATACAGCCTTAGCAACATCAACCTAGAGAAGTCGACTTGTGAAAGAGACCTTGGGGTACTTGTAAGCCCGGACCTACGGCCTAGAAAACTGCGTTAATGTTCGAAATAAGGCAAACAAAGTATTGGGTTTTATATCTAGAAGTGTAAGTAATAAGAGTGCAGAGGTCTTATTGCAACTATATCTTGCGCTAGTCAGGCCGCACCTCGATTATGCGGTTCAGTTCTGGTGCCCTTATTATAGAATGGATATAAATTCACTAGAGTCGGTGCAGCGAAGAATGACGAAAATGATTCCGGGACTTAGAAACCTTCCATATTAGGATAAGTTAAAGAAACTAAACTTGCATTCCCTAGAAAGACGAAGAGTGCTGGGAGATATGATAGAAGTATTTAAGTGGGTGAAAGGAATCATTAAAGGCGATATGGATAAAGTTCTTATAATATCCGAGCAGGATAGGACTCGGAGCAACGGATTTAAGTTGGATAAGTTTAGGTTTAGGAGGGAGATAGGAAGGAACTGGTTCATAAATAGGGTGGTGGACGAGTGGAACAAGCTTAGCAACTTTGTAGTAAGTGCTGGTACGCTGGAAAGTTTCAAAAGGAGGCTGGATAAATTCATGGATGATAGAGTGGTAGTAACTCTCGACAGGAGCTGCCATGCACAGGCCAACCTGCCTATTGCAGACTCCTTATTTTCTTATGTTCATACTCAGGCAGTCAGATCTATGCTGCAACGCACGTCAAACGCACGTCAGCGTCTGTGTTTGTCGGCCGTGAGTGGTTCCTACTGTTGCCGCAACATACAGTAATCCTTATCTTGTCACATGTGGGATGAGTGTCCCCGGGAGGATTCTAAAGGAGTGACTAACACAGGGAGCCATATAAAGGGAAAGAGTCCCTTGAGTGTGGTGGAGTACGCCAGCCTCTGGCAGCTGCAGGTTATGGGAAGGAGCGGTCTAGAATATTGACAGTGCGATGTGAGTAGCATTTTAGAAGTGCAAATCAGTAGCCAGGCCTCAGGGCGGATACAAACACTTGTGATAACAGCAACTATTCAAGAGTTAATGATTCTAACAGTATTTATCTGGTCTCGATTTGGCGACCTTGACAGTTTTCTTGGGACCATTAATGTCCATACCTCAATGACGGTGAAAATAACATGACACTGAGGAAGATTAATTTAATTTGATTATTTTCTGTCGCTATATTTTGAAACGCTAGACTAAATGGTTTGGTATGATCGCCAGTGCTTCATCATAAGCTTGTACGCCTCCTCGCCATATCAGTAACAGCGAGCGATGGGGTAGGATTGGGGGAGGGAGTCGTCTTTGTATGGTAAACTACAGGTAGATACTTCAATATAACAAGAAAATCAATTAATCTATATTAATGTATATATCGTTCAAAACCTATATATTCATTCATGCTCATAGCTCGCTGATGTTGAACTACCAACCGTTCACAAACAGGGCGAGTGACACATCCTACAATAACTTAGTGACTACATAACTAACTCGTTGACTAAGAAAACTTTGTGACCAGGTCTCGGTGACTCAGCTCATAGACAGCTCCTGAACACACTTGTGTACTTTGGGACGACTTGAAGTAAGATCAACAAGTGGGGGATTATAGCATGTGGTGAACGACTGAAGGTGTTGTGTTTACTGCCTCGTGTAGGTATGTTGCTTTTGTGGGAGTCTAATCTCAGACTAACACTGAAACTCCTTTGTCTTTACTAAATAATTACACACACGCACACACACACATACATACATACATACATACATACATATATTATTATGTCTAAATCACATGTAGGTTTATATATTTTCAGCCACCGGCTGCAACTCTATTAATAAACCGGGTTTCTTTTTACGTATAATATATACCATGTACATACATACATACATCGTTGTTATTAGTTAATGAATTTGAGAAAATGGAATGAACTATAGTTAATATAAGTTCTATTCCTTGATCTCTTCTTAGCAATTCTTAAACGAAAAGTGTAGCTGGTGTGAGCCCTAGTGTGTGTGTAGTATGGTAGTGTGAGCCCTAGTGTGTGTAGTATGGTAGTGTGAGTCCCAGTGTGTGTGTAGTATGGTAGTGTGAGCCCTAGTGTGTGTGTAGTATGGTAGTGTGAGCCCTAGTGTGTGTGTAGTATGGTAGTGTGAGCCCAGTGTGTGTGTGTGTATGGTAGTGTGAGCCCCTATTGTGTGTGTGTGAGTATGGTAGTGAGCCCCAGTGTGTGTGTAGTGGTAGGTGTAGTAGTAGTGGTGTGTGTGTGTAGTGTGAGCCCTAGTGTGTGTGTATGTGTGTGGTGTGTGCCCTGGTGTAGCCAGTGTGTAGTGTGTGTAGTGTATTGGTGTGTGTATGGTAGTGTGAGCCCTGTGTGTGTGTGTGAGTATGGTAGTGTGAGCCCCAGTGTGTGTGTGTGTAGTAGTAGTGTGAGTGTGTGTGTGTGTGTAGAGTAGTGTGAGTATGGGCGTGTGAGCCCCAGTATGTGTGTGTGAGTATGGTAATGTGAGCCCAGTGTGTAGTATGGGCGTGTGAGCCCCAGTGTGTGTGTGTGTGTGTGTGGTATGGGCGTGTGAGCCCCTGGTGTGTGTGTGGTACTGGTGAGCCCCAGTGTGTGTGTGTGTGTGTGTATAGAGTGTGAGCTGTGTGTGTGTGTGTGGAGTGTGAGCCCTAGTGTGTGTGTGCATAGTGTGAGCCCTAGTGTGTTTGTGTGTAGTGTGAGCCTAGTGTGTGTGTGAGTATGGTGGTGTGAGCCTAGTGTGTGTGCAGTATGGTGAGTGTGAGCCCTAGTGTGTGTGTGTGTGTGTGAGTATAGTAGTGTGAGCCCCCAGTGTGAGGTGGTATGGTGTGTGAGCCCTAGTGTGTGTGCAGTATGGTGAGTGTGAGCCCTGTGTGTGTGTGTGTGTGTAATAGTAGTGTGAGCCCTATTGTGTGTTCAGTATGGTGAGTGTGAGCCCCAGTGTGTGTGTGTGTGTGTGTGTATAGTAGTGTGAGTGTGGTGTGTGTGTGTGTGTGTAGATAGTAGTGAGCCCCAGTGTGAGTGTAGTATGGCAGTGTGAGCCCAGTGCAGTATGGTGTGAGCCTAGTGTGTGTGTGGTATATAGGAGAGCCCTATTGTGCAGTATGGCAGTGTGGCCCAGTGTGTGTGTGTGTGTGTAGTATAGTGTGTGCTAGTGTGCAGTGTGTGTGAGCCCAGTGTGTGTGTAATATAGCAGTGGAGCCCAGTGTGTGTGTAATATAGTAGTGTGAGCCCCAGTGTGTTTGTGTGTGGTATAGTAGTGTGAGCCCAATGTGTGTGTGTAGTATAGTAGTGTGAGCCCCAATGTGTGTGTGTGCAGTATGGTAGTATGAGCCCAATGTGTGTGTATATTGTAGTGTGAGTCAGTGTGTGTGTGTGTGTAATATAGTGTGAGCTAGTGTGTGTGTGTGTAGTATAGTGTGAGCCCATTGTGTGTGCAGTATGGTGTGTGAGTCCCAGTGTGTATGTGTGAGTATAGTAGTGTGAGCCCCAGTGTCAGTGTGGTAGTGTGAGCCCAGTGTGTGTGTAAGTGTGTATGTGTAGTATAGTGGTGTGAGCCCTATGTGTGTGAGTATGGTAGTGTGAGTAGTGTGCTTAGTAGTGTGTGTGCAGTGTGCCCTAGTGTGTGGTATGAGCCCGGTGTGGTATGAGCATAGTAGTGTGAGCCCAGTGTGTTTGTGGTTATTGTGTTCAGTATGGTAGTGTGAGCCCCAGTGTGTGTGTAATATAGTACTGTGAGCCCTATGTGTGTGTGTGTGTGTAGTATAGTAGTGTGAGCCCATGTGTGTGCAGTATGGTGTGAGCCCAGTGTGTATGTGTGGTAGTAGTGAGCCCCTATGTGTGTGTGTGTGTAGTGTGTGGGCCAGTGTGTGTGCAGTATGGTAGTGTGAGCCCTGGTGTGTTTGTGTGTGTATAGTAGTGTGAGCCCAGTGTGTGTGTGTGTGTGTATAGTGAGCCCTAGTGTGTAGTGTGTGTGAGCCCTAGTGTGTGTGTGTAGTATATTAGTGTGTATGTGTGTAGTAGTGTGAGCCCTAGTGTGAGCCCTGTGTGTGTGTGTAGTATAGTAGTGTGAGCCTAGTGTGTGTTGGTAGTATAGTAGTGTGAGCCCTAGTGTGTTTGTGTAGTATAGTAGTGTGAGCCCTAGTGTGTATTGTGAGTGCAATATAGTAGTGTGAGCCCCAGTGTGTGTGTGTAGTATAGTAGTGAGGCCCAGTGTGTGTGTGTGTCGTATAGGCAGTGTGAGTCCCAGTGTGTGTGTGTGTATAGTAGTGTGAGCCCCAGTGTGTGTGTGTAGTATAGTAGTCTGAGACCCAGTGTGTGTGTGTGCAGTATGGTCGTGTGAGCCCCAGTGTGTGTGTGTGTGTGTGTGGTATAGTAGGTGTGAGCCCTAGTGTGTGCAGTATGGTAATGTGAGCCCAGTGTGTGTGTAGTATGGTAGTTTGAGCTCCAGTGTGTGTGTAGTATGTTAGTGTGAGCCCCAGTTTGTGTTTAGTATGGTAGTGTGAGCTCCAGTGTGTGTGTAGTATGTTAGTGTGAGCCCCAGTGTGTGTGTAGTGTAGTATGGTAATGTGAGCCCCAGTGTGTGTTTAGTATGGTAGTTTGAGCTCCAGTGTGTGTGTAGTATGTTAGTGTGAGCCCCAGTTTGTGTTTAGTATGGTAGTGTGAGCTCCAGTGTGTGTGTAGTATGTTAGTGTGAGCCCCAGTGTGTGTGTAGTATGGTAATGTGAGCCCCAGTGTGTGTGTAGTAGGGGGCAGGTAAAAAACACTTTTATTTGAGTTGCAGGCTGCACTTTTCAGGCATCGTTTGTATGGCTGTAACAAACACCTGTGCAAAATTTCATGCCATTACATGCATACTTACCCTGCCGCATCGCGAACGACTTTTTGTCAACTTTTAGTGTATACCAAAAATTAGGTGTCATTTAATGTTTTCCAGGATAATGATAAATTTTACATGGGTGACATCGATTTAATTCACATGTTATTTTACAGGTACACCGTATAGAAAATCATTACAAGTTCATATTGAAATTCTTTTTTGTGCGGAACCTTGGCATCATTTTCCTAGACAATAATCTTTGCCTAATATATCCATCTCTCGATTCGTATCCCGTCACTTCAGTGCAAGCTTCAGTCATCACTTTTATGCCTCTCTCGACCGCCTGAGTGCTGTTTGGCCACTTGGGCACCACTAATGGTGTCTCAAGAATGTCATTAACCTGTAGATTTGACAGAGAAGCAATGTAAGGAGGCTCAGTCTTGAGTTCATTCCTCCAGTTAATCATGGAATGATAGTTTTTTGCTTGCCACTTTAGTTTCGGAGTCACCACCTTTCTCATGTTGACTACAGGAGGCACATCCTCATTCCCATCTCCATCTTTACCCTCCTCATCAGTATAGTTTAACAAATTCTCGTCAACAGCAGCATCAGAATCTTCCTCCTCCTCTTCAGATCTGCCAGTGCATTCTTCCTTTTGCTGATTCTCCTCTCTAATTTTTCTTATCATTGAGACAGCTTTTTCTCTAACAGTCATGTCCTCATCTGCACACATACCAAGAAGAAGTTGATCTGTGTGGGCGAAGTATGCATTTCTCTGGACAGCCTTCTTCACTATCGTCTCCTCCTCACTATTCAGGTGTTTCATATATAGCAGGGACTGGAATACGTTCCTTGAGCCGTGTGTTACGTAAGGGTGTATCTTGATGTAAAACCACATTGGAGCACTGAACTTTATTATTGTAATGACAATTCTTTTCAACTCATGGCTGGGTCTTGATGTTGCTACATACAGCCTGAGGATTCTACTCCATAAGGTGTTCCACCTTGACACACAGGGAGGACCTGGCTCAATAGCAGCCAAGTCATCTTCAACAACACCTGTGATAACTCCTTTACAAATCCTATACAGGTATTTCTGATCCCAGGACAGATCTTTCTCCACTTCATCATTAAACACAGGGAAATCAGGGAAACTGACTGGCTGGAAGGCGACAACTGGAAGCTCAGACAAAGACTCCTTGATCTGCTTTCCAATGGGACCACGCCAATGCTCAGGACCACTTGGTTTACCATCATAGTGATAAAAAACTGCGCGGAAAGGCAGCTCATTTCCGTGAAGCTGACATATGAAATAATGGAGCGGGTGACCAAGTAACATTTCAAGATGATGAATGACTCCATTTTCTGATACTACATTTACATTGGTTCCATCACAACCAACACACACAATGGTAACTATTTGAATAATTTCAAGTGCGCCAACTTACCCAGGTCTCCCCTACATTACAGTACAGTAACACAACATTGAGAAATGAAATGAGAAAAGGCTGCTAATCAATATAGACATAGCACCATACTCATCTGCAACAAGACAACTTAAATGAAATAAGAGATATGAAAAAAAAAGTTGATAAACACTGAACAGAACATTGCACCGCCACAGCGGCTGTTTGGCTAGTACTGTAGGTAAATTTAAAAATTTCAGTAGAAAATGCGGCAGACTAAACCTCGACATATCAGCTTCAAATTTGGCATGGAGTCTTAGATATGTATAAGGAACAATGCCTGAAGAGTGCAGCTTTGAGCAAAATTTCACTGCCCCCTAGTGTGTAGTATGGTAGTGTGAGCCCCAGTGTGTGTGGTAATGTGAGCCCCAGTGTGTGTAGTATGGGGTAATGTGAGCCCCAGTGTGTGTGTAGTATGGGGTAATGTGAGCCCGTGTGTGTGTGTGTGAGTAGTATGGTAGTGTGAGACCTCATATGAGTGCCATGTTAGTATGTGGCTCCCATATATATATATATATATATATATATATATATATATATATATATATATATATATATATATATATATATTTATATTTATATATATTTATATATATATATATTATATATATATATTTATATATATATATTTATATATATATATTATATATATATATTATATATATATATTATATATATATATATATTTATATATATATATTTATATTTATATATATTTATATATATATATATTTATATATATATATTTATATTTATATATATTTATATATATATATTTATATTTATATATATTTATATATATATATATTTATATATATATATTTATATTTATATATATTTATATATATATATTTATATTTATATATATATATATATATATATATATATATATATATATATATATATATATATATATATATATATATATATTATATTAATATATATATATATATATATTGTAGGAATTCGTGGTATAATGTGTCTAGCACTCAGGATGGATGGAAACTCTAAGGTGGTTTTCTTGTATAATATAAGTTATATGATAGACAGTCTGGTGCTGGAGGTGCCGTGTGGTGAGGGGCTGCTCAGTAGAGACATTCGGTGAGTAGCGTGTTGAAGGAGGTAGATGTGCAGGAGCTTCGTTAGAGAAGATGTTGCCTGTTGCTGGCCTCCTGGTTGAATGAAAGCTGGACAGCGTGGAGCTTGCTGGAGGAGGTGTTGCGTGTTCAAGAAGAATGGCCAGAATGAGAGCTGGTTGTTGAGGAAGCTCAGAGAAGGACAGCTGGTGGGTCGCCATGCTCGCTGGCGGGAGCGAGGACCGCCAGGCAGGCGGAGGAGAGGCGAGGGCCGTCAGGCAGCGGCAGAGGAGGTGTAGCTTGTTCAAGAAGAGAGACCAGAATGAATCTCAATGGAGAGACAGAGCTTATATACCCAGCAGCCGTGAGTCCTCTATGAGTCATGTTGGGAAAACCCGAGAAAGTCGCCGGTCTTTGGTTCGTTGCTAGGTTACGTCGCCGCTCGCTTATTGGTTTAATGAAACTAGATTCTATGATGTTCCTACTGTCAATTGAATTACATGGTAATATTGAGGAGGCATTATCCCAGTCAATGCAATGCTTGTTATCCCTCAAATGAACAAACAGAGCATTGGATTCCTGGCCTGTCCTAACACTGTATTTGT
>NW_024732238.1:8881959-8891959 GCF_018991925.1 Homarus americanus | reverse complement strand
TTGGTGTGGTGTGTTGGTGTGGGTGGTGTGCTGGTGTGGTGTGGTGTGTTGGTGTGGGTGTTGGTGGTGTGGTGTGTTGGTGTGGGGTGTTGGTGTGGTTGTGTGGTGTGTTGGTGTGGTGTGGTGTGTTGGTGTGGTGTGGTGTGTTGGTGTGTGTGTTGGTGGTGTGTTGGTGTGGTGTTGTGTGGGGTGTTGGTGTGGTTGTGTGGTGTGTTGGTGTGGTGTTAGGGTGGTGTGTTGGTGTGTGTTGGTGGTTGTGTGGTGTGTTGGTGTGGTGTGTTAGGGTGGTGTGTTGGTGTGGGGTGTTGGTGTGGTTGTGTGGTGTGTTGGTGTGGTGTGTTAGGGTGGTGTGTTGGTGTGGGGTGTTACTGTGGTGTGTTGGTGGGGTGTTGGTGGTTGTGTGTGGTGTGTTGGTGGTGTGTTGGTGTGGTGTGTTTAGGGTGGTGTGTTGGTGTGGGGTGTTGGTGTGGTTGTGTGGTGTGTTGGGGTGGTGTGTTAGGGTGGTGTTGTTGGTGTGGGGTGTTACTGTGGTGTGTTGGTGTGGGGTGTTACTGTGGTGTGTTGGTGTGTTGGTGTGGTTGTGTGGTGTGTTGGGGTGGTGTGTTAGGGTGGTGTGTTGGTGTGGTGTGGTGGTGTGGTGTGGTGTGTGTTGGTGTGGTGTGTTAGGGTGGTGTGTTGGTGTGGTGGCGTGGTGTGTTGGGGTGTGTGGTGGGTGTGTGTGGCGGTGTGTGTGGTGGTGTGTGTGGTGCTGTGTGGTGGTGTGTGTGGTGGTGTGTGTGTTGGAGTGTGTGAGTGGGGTGTGTGCGGTGGTGTGTAATAATAATAATAATAATAATATAATTAACGGTTTATTGAAAGACTTGGCAGCCAGAAGGCTGAAAATATACAGTTACATATTTGGGAATGGTACAATTACAAATAATATACAAGTAACATAAGTGACACAAATAAGACATATAATAACTAGATGGGAAAAGCTCAAACTACAGTTCATTTCAACATAGTGACAGTGTGAGACAGTGTTTACTGGGAGTGAATACACTGATTATTACAAGTTATTGATAATCTTTACAATGGTTGGGACTGGGCTGTTCTTATAGCGATCAGTTCGTGCACGTATGGGCTGGATGCGGTTGTGGTGTCGAACAGCAATTCTCGGACAAGGGATCTCAGGTGGTAGTGGAGCCGGTGTCAGGGGATGGTGTAGAAGCTTCTTACCAAATTTGCAGATGAGGCCGTGGTGATGGTCAGTGAGAGTCAGGGTCAGTGTGTTGAGCTTCTTGATATGTGGAGTAGGAAGGGGAGAGAATAATCTTGCATGCCCTCTTTGCACTTTTCTAGGCGTTTACGTTGTGTGGCATTTGGGAGGAAGACCAGGTGGGGGAGGCATAGGTGAGCTTGGGAAGTATGAATGTTGTTGAAACACTGAGGAGCTCGTGCAGGAACTCCGAGGGACTTGAGTCGGCGGAGGAGGTGGGGAAGGAAACTGGAGGATTTGACAACTTCACTGACGGTGTGGTTCAGTTTAGTTTGTTGTTGTGTGTGTGGTGGTGTGTGTGGCGGTGTGTGTGCGGTGGTGTGTGTGTGTTGGAGTGTGTAGTGGGGTGTGTGTTGGGGTGTGTGTTGGTGTGTGTGTTGGGGTGTGTGTGGTGGTGTGTGTGTGTTGGGGGTGTGTGTGGCGGTGTGTGTGGTGGTGTGTGTGGTGGTGTGTGTGTTGGTGTGTGTGGTGGTGTGTGGTGGGTGTGTGTTGGTGTGTGTGTTGGGTGTGTGTGTGGTGGTGTGTGTGTTGGGGTGTGTGGTGGTGTGTGTGTTGGGGTGTGTGTGGTGGGGTGTGTGTGATGGTGTGTGTGGGTGGGTGTGTGTGGGGTGTGTGGTGGTGTGTGGTGGTGTGTGTGTGTTGGGTGTGTGGTGGGGTGTGTGTGGTGGGGTGTGTGTTGGTGTGTGTGTTGGGGTGTGTGTGGTGGTGTGTGTGTGTTGGGGTGTGTGGTGGTGTGTGTTGGTGTGTGTGGTGGTGTGTGTGTTGGGTGTGGTGTGTGTGTTGGTGTGTGGTGGTGTGTGTTGGGGTGTGTGTTGTGGTGTGTGTGTTGGTGTGTGTGGTGGTGTGTGTGTTGGGGGTGTGTGTTGGGGTGTGTGTGTTGGGTGTGGTGTGTGTTGGTGTGTGTGGTGGTGTGTGTTGGGGTGTGTGTGTTGTGGTGGTGTGTGTTGGTGTGTGTGGTGGTGTGTGTGTTGGGGTGTGTTGGGGTGTGTGTGTTGGGGTGTGTGGTGGTGTGTGTTGGTGTGTGGTGGTGGGTGTGTTGGGGTGTGTTGTTGGGTGTGTGTGGTGGGGTGTGTGGTGTGTGTGTGTTGGGGTGTGTTGGGGTGTGTGTGTTGGTGTGTGTGGTGGGGTGGTGTGTTGGGTGTGTGGTGGTGTGTGTGTTGGTGAGTGTGTTGGGGTGTGGTGTGTGGTGGTGTGTGTGGTGTTGGTGGGTGTGTTGGTGGGTGTGTTGGGGTGTGTGGTGGTGTGTGTGTTGGTGGGTGTGTTGGGGTGTGTGTTGGTGGTGTGTTGGGGTGTGTGGTGGTGTGTGTGTTGGTGTGTTGTGGGTGTGTGGTGGGGTGTGGTGGTGTGTGTGTGTTGGTGGTGTGTTGGGTGTTTGGTGGTGGTGTGTGGTGGTGTGTGTGTTGGGTGTGTGTTGGGTGTGTGGTGGTGTGTGTGTGTGGTGGGGTGTGTGTTGGGGTGTGTGTGGTGGTGTGTGGTGTGGTGGGGTGTGTGGTGGTGTGTGTGTTGGGGTGTGTGGTGGTGTGTGTTGGGGTGTGTGGTGTGTGGTTGTGTGTGGTGTGGTGGGGTGTGTTGGGGTGTGTGGTGTGGTGGGGTGTGTGGTGGGTGGTTGTGGTGGTGGGTGTGGTGTGGGTTGGGGTGTGTGGTGGGGTGTGTGGTGGTGTGTTGGGGTGTGTGTGGTGTGTGGTGGTGTGTGTTGGTGTGTGTGTGTGTTGGGGTTGTGTGTGGTGGTGTGTGTGTTGGGGTGTGTGGTGTGTTGGGGTGTGTGGTGGTGTGTGTGTGTGGTGGGGTGTGTGGTGGTGTGTGTGGTGTGGTGGGGTGTGTGGTGTGGTGGGGTGTGTGGTGGTGTGTGTGTGGTGGTGGGGTGTGTGGTGTGGGTTGGGGTGTGTGTTGGGTGTGTGGTGTGGTGGGGTGTGGTGGTGTGTGGTGGTGTGGTGGGGTGTGTGGTGGTGTGTGTTGGTGTGTGTGTTGGGGTGTGTGTGTGGTGGTGTGTGTGTTGGGGTGTGTGGTGGTGTGTGTGTGTGGTGTGGTGGTGTTGGTGTGGTGTGGTGGGGTGTGTGGTGGGGTGTGTGTTGGGTGTGTGTGTTGGGGGTGTGTGGTGTGTTGGGGTGTGTGGTGGTGTGTGTGGTGTGGTGGGGTGTGTGGTGGTGGTGTTGTGGTGGTGTGTGTGGTGTGGTGGGGTGTGTGGTGGTGTGTGTTGGTGTGTGTGTTGGGGTGTGTGGTGGTGTGTTGGGGTGTGGTGGTGTGTGTGTTGGGGTGTGTGGTGGGGTGTGTGGTGGGGTGTGGTGGTGTGTGTGTGTTGGTGGGTGTGTTGGTGGGTGTGTTGGGGGTGTGTGTGGGGGTGTGGTGGTGTGTGTTGGGTGTGTGGTGGTGTGTGTTGGGGTGTGGTGGGGTGTGTGGTGGGGTGTTGGTGTTGGTGTGTGTGTTGGGGTGTGTGTTGTGGTGTGTTGGGGTGTGTGGTGGTGTGTGTGTGTGTTGGTGGTGTGTTGGGGTGTGTGTTGGGTGGGTGTGTTGGGGTGTGGTGGTGTGTGTGTTGGGGTGTGTGGTGGGGTGTGTGGTGGGGTGTGGTGGTGTGTGTGTTGGTGGGTGTGTTGGGGTGTGTGGTGGGGGTGTGGTGGTGTGTTGGGGTGTGTGGTGGTGTGTGTGTTGGGGTGTGGTGGGGTGTGTGGTGGGGGGTGTTGGGTGTGGTGGGGTGTGTGGTGGTGTGTGTTGGGTGTGGTGGTGTGGTGGGGTGTGTGGTGGTGTGTGGTGGTTGGTGTGTGGTGGTGTGTGTGTGTGTGGTGGGGTGTGTGGTGGTTGTGTGTGTGTGTGTGGTGGGTTGGTGTGGTGGGTGGTGTGTGTTGGGGTGTGTGGTGGTGGTGTGTGGTGGTGTGTGTTGGGGTTGTGTGTGGTGTGGGTGGGGGTGTGTGGTGGTGTGTGTGGTGGTGTGTGTGGTGGGGTGTGTGGTGGTGAGGGTGTGTGGTGAGGTGTGTGTGGTGGTGTGTGTGTTGGGGTGTGGTGGTGGTGTGTGTTGGGGTGTGTGGTGGTGTGTGTGTGTGTGGTGGGGTGTGTGGTGGTGTGTGTGTGTTGGTTTGTGGTGGTGTGTGTGTGGTGGTGTGTGTTGGGGTGTGTGGTGTGGTGGGGTGTGTGGTGGTGGGTGTGTGTGGGTGGTGTGTGTGGTGGTGTGTGTGTGGTGGGGTGTTTGGTGGTGGGTGTGTGGTGGTGGTGTGGTGGTGTGTGTGTGTTGGGGGTGTGTGGTGGGGTGGTGTTGGTGTGTGTGTGGTGGTGCAGTTGTGGTGGTGTGTGTGGTGGTGTGTGTGGTGGTGTGTGTGTGTGGTGTGTGTTGGGGTGTGTGGTGTGTTGGGGTGTGTGGTGGTGTGAGGTGGGGTGTGTGGTGGTGTGTGTTGGTGTGTGTGTTGGGGGTGGTTGGTGTGGGGTGGGGTGTGTGGTGGGGTGTGTGTGTGGTGGTGTGTGTGGTGTGGTGTGGGGTTGTGGTGGGGTGTGTGGTGGTGTGTGTGGTGTGGTGGGGTGTGTGGTGGTGTGTGTGTTGGGGTGTGTGGTGGTGTGTGGTGGTGTGTGGTGGTTTGTGTGGTGGTGGGTGTGTGGTGGTGTGTGTGGTGGTGTGTGTGGTGGGGGTGTGTGGTGGTGTGTGTGGTGGTGCGGTGTGTGGTGGTGTGTGTGGTGGTGTGTGTGTGGGGTGTTTGGTGGTGTGTGTGTGTTGGGGTGTGTGGTGGTGTGTGTGTTGGGGTGTGTGGTGGTGTGTGTGGTGGTGTGTGTGTGTTGGGGTGTGTGGTGGTGTGTGTGTGTTGGGGTGTGTGGTGGGTGTGGTGTGGTGGTGTGTGTTGGGGTGTGTGGTGTGGTGGTGTGTGTGGTGGTGGGTGTGTGGTGGTGTGTGTGTGTGGTGGGGTGTTTGGTGGTGGGTGTGGTGGTGTGTGTGGTGGGGTGGTGTGTGTTGGGGTGTGTGGTGGGTGTGTGTGGTGGGTTGTGTGGTGGTGTGTGTGGTGGTGGGTGTGTGGTGGTGTGTGTGGTGGTGTGTGTTGGGTTGTGTGGTGGTGTGTGTGTGTTGGGGTGTGTGGTGGTGTGTGTGTTGGGGGTGTGTGGTGGTGTGTGTGTGTGGTGGGGTGTGTGGTGGGGTGTGTGGTGGTGTGTGTTGGGGTGTGTGTGGTGGTGTGTGTGTTGGGGTGTGTGGTGGTGTGTGTGTGTTGGGGTGTGTGGTGGTGTGTGTGTGTGTGGTGGTGGTGGTGGGGTGTGTGGTGGTGTGTGTTGGGGGTGTGTGGTGTGGTGGGGGTGTGTGGTGGTTGGTGTTGTGGGGTGGTGCGGTGTGTGGTGGGGTGTGTGGTGGGTGTTGTGGGTGTGGGTTGGGGTGTGGTGGTGTGTGTGGTGGTGTGTGTTGGGTGTGTGGTGTGGTGGGGTGTGTGGTGGTGTGTGTGGTGGTGGTGTGTGGGTGGTGTGTGGTGGTGTGTGTGTGTGTTGGGGTGTGTGGTGGTTGTGTGTGGTGGGGTGGTTGTGGTGTGGTGGGGTGTGTGGTGGTGTGTGTGGTGGGTTTGTGGTGGGGTGTGTGGTTGGTGGTGGGTGTGTGGGGTGGTTGTGTGTTGGTGTGTGTGGTGGTTGTGTGTGTGTTGGGGTGTGTGGTGGTGGTGTGTGTTGGGGTGTGTGGTGGTGTGTGTTGGGGTGTGGTGGTGTGTGTGTGTGGTGGGGTGTGTGGTGGGGTGTGTTGGGGTGTGGTGGTGGTGTGTGTTGGGGTGTGTGGTGGTGTGTGTGTTGGGGTGTGTGGTGTTGTTGTGTGTGTGGTGGTGGTGGTGGGGTGTGGTGTGGTGTGTGTTGGGGTGTGTGTGGTGTGGTGGGGTGTGTGGTGGTGTGTGTGGTGGTTGGGTGTGTGGTGGGGTGTGTGGTGGGTGGTGTGGTGTGTGGTGGGTGGTGTTGGTGGTGTGTGTTGGGGGTGTGTGGTGTGGTGGGGTGTGGTGGTGTGTGTGGTGGTGGTGTGTGGTGGTGTGTGGTGGTGTGTGTGTGTGTTGGGGTGTGTGTGGTGGTGTGTGTGGTGGGGGTGTGTGGTGTGGTGGGGTGTGTGGTGGTGTGTGGTGGTGTGTGTGGTGGGGTGTGTGGTGTGGTGGGGGTGTGTGGTGTGGTGGGGTGTGTGGTGGTGTGTGTGGTGGGGTGTGTGAGGTGGTGTGTGTTGGGGTGTGTGGTGTGGTGGGGTGTGTGGTGGTGTGTGTGGTGGTGGTGGTGTGTGGTGGGGTGTGTGGTGGTGTGTGTGTTGGGTGTGTGGTGGGGTGTGGTGGTGTGTGTGTTGGGTGTGTGGTGGTGTGTGTGGTGGGGTGTGTGGTGTGGTGGGGGTGTGTGGTGGTGTGTGTGTGGTGGGGTGTGTGGTGGTGTGTGTGGTGGGGTGTGGTGGGGTGTGTGTTGGGGTGTGTGGTGTGGTGGGGTGTGTGGTGTGGTGGTGTGTGTGTGGTGGGTGTGTGTTGGGGTGTGTGGTGTGTGTGTTGGGGTGTGGTGGTGTGTGTTGGGGTGTGTGTGGTGGTGTGTGTTGGGGTGTGTGGTGTGTTGGTGTGTGTTGGGGTGTGTGTGGTGGTGTGTGTGTTGGTGTGTGTTGGGGTGTGTGGGTGTGTGTGTTGGTGTGTGTGTGGTTGGGGTGTGTGGTGTGGTGTGGGGGTGTGTGTGTTGGGGTGTGTGGTGTTGTGTGTGTTGGGGTGTGTGTGGTGTGTGTGTTGGGGTTTGTGTGTTGGGGTGTGTTGGTGTGTGTTGGGGTGTGGTGGTGTGTGGTGGGGTGTGTGTGTTGGGGTGTGTGGTGGTGTGTGTTGGGGTGTGTGTTGGGGTGTGTGGTGGTGTGTTGGGGTTGTGGGTGTGTGGTGGTTGTGTGTGTTGGTGGTGGTGTGTGGTGGTGTGGTGTTGGTGTGTGTGTTGGTGTGTGTGTGTTGGGGTGTGTGGTGGTGTGTTGGTGTGTGTGTTGGGGTGTGTGGTGGTGGTGTGTGTGTGTTGGGTGGTGTGTGTGTGTTGGGGTGTGGTGGTGTGTGTGTGTGTGTGGGGTGTGTTGGTGTGTGTGTTGGGTGTGTGTGTTGGGTGGTGTGTGTTGGTGTGTGTTGGGGTGTGTGGTGTGTGTGTTGGGGTGTGTGGTGGTGTGTGGTGGTGTGTGTTGGTGGGTTGGTGTGTGTGTGGGGTGGTGTGTGTGTTGGGGTGTGTGTTGGGGTGTGGTGGTGTGTGTTGGTGTGTGTGTTGGTGTGTGTGTTGGGGGTGTGGTGGTGTGTGTTGGGGGTTGTGTTGGGGTGTGTGTGGTGGTGTGTGTGGTGTGTGTGTGTTGGTGTATGTGTGCAGGGTGTGTGAGTGTGGTGGGGTGTGGTGGTGATGTGATGGTGTGTGTGGTGTGGTGGTGTGTGTTGGGGTGTGTGTTGGTGTGTGTGTGTGTGGGGTGTGTTGGTGTGTGTGTTGGTGTGTGTTGGGGTGTTTGGTGGTGTGTGTGTGGTGGTGTGTGTGTGTGAGTGCGGTGTGTGTGTGTTGTGGTGTGTGGTGGTGTGTTGGGTGTGTGGTGTGTGTGTGTGGTGTGTGTGTGTGTGGTTGGTGTGGTGTGTGTTGGTGTGTGCGGGGTGTGTTGGGGTGTGTGTGTTGGTGTGTGGTGGTGTGTGTTGGTGTGTGTGTGGTGGGGTGTTTGGTGGTGTGTGTGGGGTGTTGGGTGGGTGTGTGTGTTGGTGGTGTGGTGTGTGTGTGGTGGGTGTGTGTTGGTGTGTGTGTTGGTGTGTGTGGTGGTGTGTGTTGGGTGTGTGTGTTGTGGTGTGTGTGTGTTGGTGTGTGTGGTGGTGTGTGTGTTAGGGTGTGTGTGGTGGTGTGTGTTGGGGTGTGTTGGTGTGTGTGTGGGGTGTTTGGTGGTGTGTTTGGGGTGTGGTGTGTGTGTGTGTTGGTGGTGTGTGTGTGTTGGGGTGTGTGTGTGGTGGTGTGTGGGGTGTGTGTTGGGGTGTGTGTTGGGGTGTGTGGTGTGTGTGTTGGGGTGTGTGGTGTGTGTGTGTGTGGTGTGTGTGGTGTGTGTTGGTGTGTGTGTGTTGGGGTGTTTGGTGGTGTGTGTGGTGTGGTGTGTGTTGGGGGTGTGTGTGTGTGTTGGTGTGTGTGTTGGGGTGTGTGTTGGTGTGTGTTGGGGTGTGTGTGGTGGTGGGGTGGGGTGTGTGTTGGTGTGTGTGGTGGTGTGTGTGTGTGTGTTGGGTGTGTGGTGTTGGTGTGTGTGTGTTGGTGTGTGTGGTGTGTGTTGGTTGGTGTGTGTGGTTGGTTTTGTGTTAGATTGTGTGGTGGTGTGTGTGTGTTGTTGGTGTGTGGTGTGTGTGGTGGTGTGTGTGTGTTGGGGTTGTTGGTGTGTTGGTGGGGTGTTGGTTGGAGTGTGTGGTGGTGTGTGTGTTGGGTGTGGTGGTGTGTTGGGGGTGTGTGTGTGTGTTGGTGGGGTGTGTGGTGGTGTGTGTGGTGGGGTGTGTGTGGTGGTGTGTGTGTTGGGGTGTGTGTGGGGGTGTGGTGGTGTGTGTGGTGTGTGGTGGTGGTGTGTGGTGGTGTGTGTTGGGGTGTGTGTGGTGTGTGGTGGTGTGTGTGTTGGGGTGGTGTGTGTGGGATGTTGGTGTGTGTGGTGGTGTGTGTGTGTTGGGGTGTGTGGGTGGTGTGTGTGGGGTGTTGGTGTGTGTGTGTGTGGTGTGTGTTGGGTGTGTGGTGTGTGGTGGTGTGTGTGTTGGGGTGTGTGTGTGGTGGTGTGTTGTGTGTGGGTGTGTGGTGGGGTGTGGTGTGTGGTGTGTGGTGGGGTGTGTGTTGGGGTGTGTGTGGTGTGGTGTGTGTTGGGGTGTGTGTGTGGTGTGGTGTGGTGTGTGTTGGGTGGTGTGGTGTGTGGTGGTGTGTGTGTGGTGTGGTGTGGTGGTGTGTTGGGGTGTGTGTGGTGTGGTTGGTGTGGGTTGGTGTGTGTGGTGTGTGTTGGTGTGTGTGTGGTGTGTGTGGTGTGTGGTGTGGGTTGGGGTGTGGTGGTGTAAATAATAAAATAATAATTAGTTTAGAAAACATGGAAGATGAAAATATAATTATTGAGATAGATCTCTTGATTTACAAATGATGTACACAAATACTTTATAAAGTGATACAAATATGACGTATAATAATTAGGTGTTGCTTCTTAATTTTTGTGTAGTTTTGGGCTTTGTGTGCAGCAATCAGTTCATTAAGCCATGGTCTGGATGCGGTTTGGGTGTGTGGCCAGGACATTGGCTTGCAGGCAGCTGAGTTAGGTCAGGCTTAAGTATGGTCAGTCAGGATAGGTCAGATCCAGCCACAATCAGTATTGCTGTGTTTTGAGCTTTTTCCTTCGGACAGAGAGTACCACTTTAACATATCTCATACATGCTTATTCGTCAATCTGCACTGTTGGTGAGAGGATGTTGACAAATATCGATGAGATGGGAACAGAAGGAGGAAGCAGCAGGCCAGGCTGGCAGCTGTCTCATGGTCAAGACCGGCCCTTGTGGCCTCCAACTTCTATATATACAAGAAGCTGTGTGTGTGGGGTGTGTGTGTTAAAATGTGTGGTGTTGAAGTGTGTGTTCACTAGTTGCCTCTCCTCTGCCTAATTATAGCATTCATCTATATTTACACAAAATATATAAGTGTCTGTGATACAATCCACTCCTGTCTGCTGCTACTGTCTCTCTGCCTCCCCTATCTCTCTCACCCCTACCTCCTGTCTGCCCCACCAACACCTACCTATCTTTCACCTCCCTGTCTGCCTGTCTCACCTCTGTAAGATATGTTTCTTCCTAT
>NW_024732238.1:8878577-8881859 GCF_018991925.1 Homarus americanus | reverse complement strand
GGGGTACAGAGGAGGGTGGGCAGGTACAGAGGAGGGTGGGGTACAGTGGAGGGTGACGGGGTACAGAGGAGGGTGGGGGTACAGGGAGAGGGTGACGGGGACAGAGGAGGGTGGCGGGGTACAGAGGAGGGTGGCGGTGGGGCACAGGGAGGGGGGTACAGTGGGAGGGTGACGGGGTACAGAGGGAGGGTGGCGAGGTACAGAGGAGGTGGGGTACAGTGGAGGTGACGGGGTACAGAGGAGGGTGGGGGTACAGTGGAGGGTGACGGGCACAGAGGAGGGTGGGCACAGTGGAGGAGTGGCGGGGTACAGAGGAGGGTGGGGGGTACAGGAGGAAGTGGCGGGGCACAGAGGAGGGTGGCGGGCACAGGGTAGGGTGGCGGGGTACAGAGGAGGGTGGGGTACAGTGGAGGGGTGACGGGCACACAGAGGAGGGTGATGGGGTACAGTGGAGGGTGACGGGGTACAGAGGGAGGTGGGGTACAGTGGAGGTGACGGGGTACAGGAGGGTGACGGGGACAGAGAGGGTGACGGGTACAGGGAGGGTGAGGGCACAGGGAGGGGTGACGGGCACAGGAGGTGACGGGGTACAGAGGAGGGTGGCGGGGTACAGAGGAGGGTGACGGGGCAGGGCGGGTGACGGGCACAGTGGAGGGTGACGGGGTACAGTGGAGGGTGACGCGGTACAGTGGAGGGTGACGGGCACAGTGGAGGGTGATGGGGCACAGGGGAGGGTGGCGGGGTACAGTGGAGGGTGGCGGGGTTCAGGGGAGGTGACGGGGACAGGGGGGGTGGCGGGGTACAGAGGAGGGGTGACGGGCACAGGGAGGGTGACGGGTACAGGGAGGGTGACGTAAGTACAGGAGGGTGGCGGGGTACAGGAGGTGTGGGCACAGGGGAGGGTGACGGGGTACAGGGGAGGCTGACGGGCACAGTGGAGGTGACGGGGTACAGTGGAGGGTGACGGGCACAGTGGAGGGTGACGGGTACAGAGGAGGGTGGCGGGTACAGTGGAGGTGACGGGCACAGAGGAGGGTGGTGGGGCACAGGGAGGTGACGGGGTACAGTGGAGGGTGGCGGGGTACAGGAGGTGATGGGGCACTGTGGGAGGGTGGCGGGGTACAGTGGAGGGTGGCGGGGCACAGGGAGGGTGACGGGGCACAGGGAGGGTGGCGGGTACAGAGGAGGGTGACGGGCACAGGAGGAGGGGCACAGGGAGGGGTGACGGGGCAGGAGGGTGAGGCATAGGAGGGTGGTGGGGTACAGGGGGGTGGCGGGTACAGGAGGGTGACGGGGTACAGGGGAGGTGGTGGGGTACAGGAGGGTGACGGGCCAGTGGAGGGTGGTGGGGGGCACAGGAGGGTGACGGGGCAACAGGAGGGTGACGGGGTACAGGGGAGGGTGGTGGGGACAGGGAGGTAGGGCACAGGGAGGGTGGTGGGGTACAGGGGAGGGTGACGTCAGTGGAGGGTGGTGGGCACAGGGAGGGTGACGGGGTACAGGGGGGTGACGGGGTACAGGGAGGGTGACGGGGTACAGGGTAGGGTGACTGGGTACAGGAGGGTGGTGGGCACAGGGAGGGGCACGTGGCACAGGAGGGTGACGGGCACAGGGAGGGTGACGGGGTACAGTGGAGGGTGGTGGGGCACAGGAGGGTGATGGGCACAGGAGGGTGACGGGGTACAGGGAGGGTGACGGGGTACAGGAGGGTGGTGGGGCACAGTGGAGGTGGCGGGGACAGTGGAGGGTGACAGGGTACAGGGAGGGTGGTGGGGTACAGTGGAGGGTGGTGGGGCACAGTGGAGGTGGTGGGGTACAGGGAGGGTGAGGCACAGGAGGGTGGTAAGGGGAGGGTGACGGGTACAGGAGGGTGGCGGGGTACAGGAGGGTGGCGGGGTACAGGAGGGTGGACGGGGTACAGGGGAGGGTGGTGGGGGTACAGGGGAGGGGTGACGGCACAGTGGAGGGTGGTGGGGCACAGGGAGGGTGACGGGGCAGGGGAGGGTGACGGGCACAGGAGGGGTGACGGGCACAGGGAGGTGGTGGGGGGTACAGGGGGAGGGTGACGGGCACAGGGAGGGGTGACGGGGTACAGGGAGGGTGACGGGGTACAGTGGAGGGTGGTGGGGTACAGGGAGGGTGACGGGGTACAGGGAGGGATGGGGCACAGGGAGGGTGACGGGGCACAGGAGGGTGGTGGGGCACAGTGGAGGGTGGCGGGGCACAGTGGAGGGTGACGGGGTACAGGAGGGTGGTGGGGACAGTGGAGGGTGGTGGGTACAGTGGAGGGTGGTGGGGGTACAGGGAGGGTGACGGGTACAGGGGAGGGGTGACGGGGTACAGGGAGGGTGACGGGTACAGGAGGGGTGACGGGTACAGTGGAGGGTGGTGGGGTACAGGGAGGGTGACGGGCACAGGGAGGTGATGGGGTACAGGGAGGGTGGTGGGGTACAGTGGAGGGTGGCGGGGTACAGTGGAGGGTGACGGCACAGGGGGTGGTGGGGCACAGGAGGGTGGTAAGACAGTGAGGGTGGTGGGCACAGGGAGGGTGACGGGGCACAGGGAGTGACGGGGTACAGGAGGGTGACGGGGTACAGGAGGGTGACGGGGTACAGGGAGGTGGTGGGGCACAGGGAGGGTGGTGGGGTACAGGAGGGTGACGGGCACAGGAGGGTGACGGGGTACAGGGAGGGTGAAGTGGAGGGTGGTGGGTACAGGGTGGTGGGGTACAGGGGAGGGTGAGGGGTACAGTGGAGGGTGGGTACAGGGGAGGGGTGACGGGGTACAGGAGGGTGATGGGTACATGGGAGGGTGGTGGGGTACAGGGAGGGTGGTGGGCAGGGAGGTGATGGGGCACAGGAGGGTGACGGGGTACAGTGGAGGGTGGTGGGGTACAGGAGGGTTGGGCACAGGGAGGGTGGTGGGGCACAGGGAGGTGGTGGGGTAGGAGGGTGGTGGGTACAGGGAGGGTGACGGGCACAGGAGGGTGGTGGGGTACAGGAGGGTGACGGGGTACAGGGAGGGTGACGTGGCACAGGGAGGGTGATGGGGTACAGGGAGGGTGACGGGGTACAGGGAGGTGATGGGCACAGGGGAGGGTGATGGGGTACAGGGAGGTGACGGGGTACAGGGAGGTGGTGGGCACAGGGGGGGGACGGGGCACAGGGAGGGTGGTGGGGTACAGGGGGGTGGATGGGGTACAGGGGTGACGGGACAGGGGGGGGTGATGGGCACAGGAGGGTGATGGGGTACAGGAGGGTGGTGGGCACAGGAGGAGGGTGG